>NC_091066.1:129439922-129583932 GCF_000393655.2 Nicotiana sylvestris
CCGCATTATACTGGCGGGCGACCTAGAACTTAAAAGTATTCCCGCATTATACTGGCGTGGGCGACCTAGAACTTAAATGTATTCCCGCATTATACTGGCGGGCGACCTAGAACTTAAAAGTATTCCCGCATTATACTGGTGGGTGACCTAGAACTTAAAAGTATTCCCGCATTATACTGGTGGGCGACCTAGAGCTTAAATGTATTCCCGCATTATACTGGTGGGCGACCTAGAACTTAAATGTATTCCCGCATTATACTGGTGGGCGACCTAGAACTTAAAAGTATTCCCGCATTATACTGGTGGGCGACCTAGAACTTAAAAGTATTCCCGCATTATACTGGTGGGCGACCTAGAACTTAAATGTATTCCCGCATTATACTGGTGGGCGACCTAGAACTTAAAAGTATTCCCGCATTATACTGGTGGGCGACCTAGAACTTAAAAGTATTCCCGCATTATACTGGTGGGCGACCTAGAACTTAAAATGTATTCCCGCATTATACTGGTGGGCGACCTAGAACTTAAAAGTATTCCCGCATTATACTGGTGGGCGACCTAGAACTTAAAAGTATTCCCGCATTATACTGGTGGGCGACCTAGAACTTAAATGTATTCCCGCATTATACTGGTGGGCGACCTAGAACTTAAAAGTATTCCCGCATTATACTGGTGGGTGACCTAGAACTTAAAAGTATTCCCGCATTATACTGGTGGGCGACCTAGAACTTAAATGTATTCCCGCATTATACTGGTGGGCGACCTAGAACTTAAAAGTATTCCCGCATTATACTGGTGGGTGACCTAGAACTTAAAAGTGTTCCCGCATTATACTGGTGGGCGACCTAGAACTTAAAAATGTATTCCCGCATTATACTGGTGGGCGACCTAGAACTTAAAAGTATTCCCGCATTATACTGGTGGGCGACCTAGAACTTAAAAGTATTCCCGCATTATACTGGTGGGCGACCTAGAACTTAAAAGTATTCCCGCATTATACTGGTGGGCGACCTAGAACTTAAAATGTATTCCCGCATTATACTGGTGGGCGACCTAGAACTTAAATGTATTCCCGCATTATACTGGTGGGCGACCTAGAACTTAAATGTATTCCCGCATTATACTGGTGGGCGACCTAGAACTTAAATGGTATTCCCGCATTATACTGGTGGGCGACCTAGAACTTAAAATGTATTCCCGCATTATACTGGTGGGCGACCTAGAACTTAAAATGTATTCCCGCATTATACTGGTGGGCGACCTAGAACTTAAAAGTATTCCCGCATTATACTGGTGGGCGACCTAGAACTTAAAAGTATTCCCGCATTATACTGGTGGGCGACCTAGAACTTAAAAGTATTCCCGCATTATACTGGTGGGCGACCTAGAACTTAAAAGTATTCCCGCATTATACTGGTGGGCGACCTAGAACTTAAAATGTATTCCCGCATTATACTGGTGGGCGACCTAGAACTTAAAATGTATTCCCGCATTATACTGGTGGGCGACCTAGAACTTAAAAGTATTCCCGCATTATACTGGTGGGCGACCTAGAACTTAAAAGTATTCCCGCATTATACTGGTGGGCGACCTAGAACTTAAAAGTATTCCCGCATTATACTGGTGGGCGACCTAGAACTTAAAAGTATTCCCGCATTATACTGGTGGGCGACCTAGAACTTAAAAGTATTCCCGCATTATACTGGTGGGCGACCTAGAACTTAAAAGTATTCCCGCATTATACTGGTGGGCGACCTAGAACTTAAAAGTATTCCCGCATTATACTGGTGGGCGACCTAGAACTTAAATGTATTGAAATTGCTTCCCCCATCAATCCTTTGTTTTCCTGCAGCAGACAAAAGGATTTAATCAGTTTTAATCGTGGTGGTAGAGGGTGCCTTTCTGGCGAGCAATTTTTCTCTCTTCCCATTTTCTTGCTCTTTGTCCCCATAATTGGTTGGCGGGCAAAGTTGCCTGTTGGGGGTCTCTAGCCTGCTGGGGATTGGTTTTCAATTTATCCCCTTTTCTGCTTTCTTTTAAAACACATGATGTGGGAGTCTGCTTCTAACTCCCGAAACCACTCCCTTTTGGAGCTTACTTCTTCCAACATTTCCGAGCACAATCCCTGCATTGCCTGGGGCCAGCCTTTAAGACTGTTTGTATTATCCTGCATTGGATGAATTCCCCTTCGGTTTCTGGTAGTAAGCTTTGACAAATCCTTCAAAGACACATTTTTTAGGAAAAGAAATAAAGATATGGAAAAGAGAAAATCTTTCTGAACCAATATTTTGTGGGAGGAGACAATCAAAAGAACTTATCTGGAGGACACAACTGGTCCCCGTGATCATGACGTGCACCATAGATTCCCGACCCAGTCTATTTGTATCAATCGATTTGCCGAATGGTCTGACTTGCTGGGGATGATAAGTGACTGTCCATGCTGTTGCAAATGTGGTAGCTTTTGTTGATTCGTCTTGTCGCCTCATAGTGCCCTTCGAGGGGTTTTCACTGATGAGACTCTCTCTTTTCTCTCATCTCCCGGCGCCTTATGGTGCCTGTGAGGGTTTTCACCAATAAGACTCTCTCATTTCATATCCCTCATCTTACATCGCCTCTCGGTGCCTGCGAAGGTTTTCACCGATGAGACTCTCTCATTTTATTTCTTTCGAGGAATCGGGGCGTTGTAGATACGACCCTCTCTTCTGGAGACTCCTTTGGCTATCAATTCATTCCCAGTCTTACGATCCTCTTCTTTGCTGGGGATTGGTGTATTATTCTCGGTCTTATTTACCTGACTCGACATCTTTTGAACATTGATCGGGAGGTCTTTTGGACGTTGAATGTTGGTTCTGGTGTGGAGTTAAAGAAAGGCTATGAAAAATGAAAATAATTTGATGGGTGATGTGCTACAACTTTTGGAATCAAACCTTTGTTGGAATTTTAAAACATAACTTCTGCCCCAGGTTTCTTGCTTGGGGAATTTATTTTTTATACTTATGTTGCGCTATGTGCGTTACGCACGCTTTACGCACACTATGTACATTATGCATCGTATATCCACTATGATGCATACTATGACCGAGCCGTGAGGCGCCTACGTATCCTCTTTGAGGAATCAGGTCAAACGTAGTTCCCACGATTTTGTATTTCTTTATGATTTCATCTTCTTTTTATCTTCTTTTTTTTTCTTTTTTTTTCTTTTTTTTTCCATGTCCTTTCCATTAGTGATTCCAAAAGAGGGGTATGAAAGAATTACTTAAGGCTCAAAGGGGGAAGCAAGGGTTAAACAGTGTTTGGATAGAAGAAAGAATTGCCTCCGTCATCTCATTATTCAACAAATGCCAAATACAAACAAACAAACCGAATAATTGCCATAATTAAAGAAATTACGCATAATATCTCTTGACTGCATCTGAATTGATAGCCATGTCGACACGTCTACCCTCGACATCTGTCAAACACAAAGCACCGTTGGACAATATTCTGGTCACGATATAAGGCCCTTGCCAATTTGGGGCGAATTTGCCTTTCGCCTCGACCTGATGTGGGAGGATCTTCTTCAATACCTGCTGCCCTACTTCAAACTTCCTGGGGCGCACCTTTTTATTATACGCTCTTGCCATTCTCTTCTGGTACAGCTGACCATGGCACACTGCTGCCAATCTTTTCTCATCTATCAGGCTCAACTGTTCCAATCGAGCTTTGATCCATTCATCATCATCAATCCCGGCTTCAGTGACAATTCGGAGGGACGGAATTTCGACCTCCGCTGGTATCACGGCCTCAGTTCCGTATACCAACAAATAAGGAGTTGTGCCTATGGAAGTCCGGACGGTAGTGCGGTAACCCAATAAAGCAAAGGGTAATTTCTCGTGCCATTGTCTGGACCCTTCCACCATTTTTCGCAGTATCTTCTTGATATTCTTATTGGCTGCTTCGACTGCTCCATTCGCCTTGGGACGATATGGGGTGGAATTGCGGTGTGTAATCTTGAATTGTTGGCATACCTCTTTCATCAGGCTGCTATTAAGATTCGCACCGTTATCCGTGATGATCACTTTTGGGATCCCAAATCTGCAGATGATATGGGAGTGAACAAAGTCCGCCACTGCCTTCTTGGTTACCGATTTGAAGGTTTTAGCCTCAACCCATTTGGTGAAGTAATCAATGGTCACTAGAATGAACCTGTGACCGTTGGATGCTGCTGGCTCGATGGGCCCAATGACATCCATGCCCCATGCCACAAACGGCCAAGGTGCTGACATCGTATGTAACTCTGTTGGCGGAGAATGAATCAAATCTCCATGTATCTGGCACTGATGGCATTTCCTCACAAAAGTGATACAGTCGCGTTCCATGGTGAGCCAATAACACCCTGTTCGAAGGATCTTTCTTGCCAATACATATCCGCTCATGTGCGGTCCGCAAACTCCCGCATGTACCTCTTCCATAACCGTCATTGCTTGACTGGCATCTATGCATCTCAACAATCCCAAATCCGGGGTTCTTTTGTACAATACTCCTCCACTGAGGAAGAAACCATTCGACAAACGCCGAAGGGCTCTTTTTTGGTCTCCAGAGGCATGTTCTGGATATATCCCCATTCTGAGGTATTCCTTGATATCATGAAACCAGGGTTCGCCATCTGCTTCTTCTTCTATGGCATTGCAGTAGGCGTGCTGATCACGGACCTGGATGTGTAGAGGATCCACATACATTTTGTCAGGGTGGTGCAGCATTGAGGCTAAGGTGGCCAAGGCATCCGCAACTTCATTGTGAACTCTCGGGATGTGTTTGAACTTCACCGATCGAAATTGCTTGCTCAGATCATGCAAGCATTGTCGGTATGGTATGAGCTTTAGATCTCGTGTTTCCCATTCACCCTGAATTTGATGTACCAAGAGGTCCGAGTCTCCCAAGACCAAGACGTCTTGGACATCCATGTCAGCAGCCAAGCGCAGACCCAGAATGCAAGCCTCATATTCGGCCATATTGTTGGTGCAATAGAAGCGTAGTTGAGCCGTAACAGGATAATGCCGTCCTGTTTCAGAAATGAGTACTGCTCCTATTCCAACCCCTTTTGCGTTTGCAGCTCCATCGAAGAAAAGCTTCCAACCCGGTTCCTCAGGTAATTCCAAATCATTCGTATGCAACACCTCTTCGTCAGGAAAATACGTTCTTAAGGGCTCGTATTTTTCATCAACGGGATTCTCTGCCAAATGGTCTGCCAGTGCCTGGGCTTTCATGGCCGTCCTCGTTACGTAGATGATATCAAATTCTGTGAGCAGAATTTGCCATTTTGCCAACCTTCCCGTGGGCATAGGTTTCTGAAAGATATACTTCAACGGGTCCAAACGGGATATGAGATAAGTAGTGTATGAAGACAGGTAGTGCTTCAACTTCTGAGCTACCCAAGTTAGGGCGCAGCATGTTTTCTCGAGTTGAGTGTACTTGACCTCATGTACTGTGAATTTCTTGCTAAGATAGTAGATGGCCTGCTCCTTCCTTCCTGTGTCATCATGTTGCCCCAGTACACAACCAAATGAATTTTCCAAGACCGTCAGGTAAAGGATTAGGGGTTTCCCGGGCTTAGGCGGGACCAATACGGGTGGATTAGACAGATACCCTTTGATTTGGTCGAAAGCTTCCTGACACTCTGCTGTCCAACCTACCGCAGCATCCTTTCTCAGCAGCCGAAATATGGGCTCACAAGTTGCTGTGAGTTGAGCGATGAACCTGCTGATGTAATTGAGTCTACCCAGCAAACTCATTACCTCTGTTTTGTTCCTTGGCGGTGGCAAATCGCGGATGGATTCAATTTTGGATGGGTCTAATTCAATCCCCCGTCGACTGACGATGAATCCTAGCAACTTTCCTGATGGAACCCCGAATGCGCATTTGGCCGGGTTAAGCTTGATATCATACCTCCGGAGTCTTTGGAAAAATCTCCTTAGGTCTGCTACATGGTCCTCCTGACGCCAAGATTTGATGATCACATCATCGACGTACACCTCTATTTCTTTGTGTATCATGTCATGAAACACAGCAGTCATTGCTCGCATGTACGTTGCCCCGGCGTTCTTTAATCCGAACGGCATTACCCGATAGCAGTAGGTTCCCCACGGCGTAATAAACGCTGTCTTCTCAGCATCCTCTTCGTCCATTAGGATCTGATGATAACCCGCATAGCAATCCACAAAGGATCCGATCTCGCGCCCAGCGCAATTGTCGATCAGGATATGAATGTTAGGTAGCGGAAAATTGTCCTTGGGACTTGCTTTGTTGAGGTTGCGGTAGTCGACGCACACCCTGATTTTTCCATCCTTCTTTGGGACTGGTACCACATTGGCCAACCACTCGGGATATCGAGTGACCCGAATGACCTTCGATTGCAACTGCTTGATCACTTCTTCTTTGATTTTTACACTCATTTCTGTTTTAAATTTCCTTAGTTTTTGCTTGACCGGAGGGTATGCCGGGTCAGTGGGTAGTTTGTGAACCACTAAATTGGTGCTCAATCCAGGCATATCATCATATGACCATGCAAAAACATCTTTGAATTCCCTGAGAGTTTCGATCAATTCTGCTTTGACATTCGGCTCAATGTGGATGCTAATTTTGGTCTCTTGGATGTTATCAGCGTCTCCTAGGTTCACAGCCTCAGTGTCATTTAGGTTAGGCTTGGGTTTCTCTTCAAATTGGCACAGTTCTCGGTTTATTTCTTCGAAGGCTTCCCCTTCGTCACATTCGGATTCATTATCACAAACGACCTCTTGCATCATTGAGTCAGATTCAGATTGATTTATTAGACTAGGTCGAAGATCCGCTGTGCATGCCATGTCATTAGGACCAGTAAAAAGAGAACTGTTCAGAAAGAAAAAGAACAAAACAAGAAATTAAAATGGGACAAAAGAAAAGAACTTTATTAAATTTGCAGGATAAAAAGGGTTCACACTTTTACAAAACGAAAGTAAAATTGGGATTACACCCTTGAATAATCCGATCAAACAAACAAACAAACAAAACATTAATCAAAGCCTACTACCAAGACTCCCCTCGGACAGGAAGAGGAGTAACCGTCCAATTGTTGGTCTTGGCCTCAGGCCCCACAAATTGTATCTCTGCTCTGCTGGAACCTTCTCCAGCTTCCACCATACTGACATCCGCAAATAGCCTCTCCAAACTCTGATTCAGGTCTTCATTTATACCGATCAAAGGTCTTCGAATCTTTGGGATCGCTGACCCCTTGGTACTAGCTTTAACAAAAGACCTTGAGAGTCGTGGCACTGGTTTAGGCAGAGACCAGACCCTCTTCTTCATTTTTCGCGCTTGCTTCCTGTCTGCTGCGGTTGGTTTGAACCCCAACCCGAAAGTTTCCAGATTCTTAGGAAGGGAGACAGGTTGGACTATCCCTTGAAGTTCAACTCCCAGGCCTTTTCCCGGCACAAACCCATTACCCAGCATTTCTGATACCATCATGACTGTTGCGGCAGCCACCCTAGGGTGCGGGATGATTTCTCCTTCAGAAATTTTGTTGGCCGACCCTGTATCGAGAATCTGGTAGACCCAGGGACCCTTGTCATCAGTGGTCTCTATGAAAGGCACAATGGTTCCGCCCATGGTGCATGTTGTATCCTCGCCGTGCAACACGACCTCTTGTCTTTCCCACTCGAACTTCACTGTCTGATGTAGGGTGGAAGGCACCGCTTTAGCTGCGTGAATCCAGGGTCGTCCTAACAGCAAGTTGTAAGATACCGTGGCGTCCAATACCTGGAATTCCATGGTAAACAGGACCGGGCCAATGGTTAGTTCAAGTACAACATCCCCCACAGTGGCTGTTCCGTTTCCGTCAAACCCCCGGACACAGATGCTGTTCTCCCGGATTCTTCCACGGTCAATCTTTAACTGGTCCAGGGTGGATAATGGACAAATATTGGCGCTTGAGCCGTTATCCACCAATACTCGAGTTACTACCGAGTCTTCACATTTGACAGCTAGGTATAGAGCTTTGTTATGCTCCGTACCTTCCACCGGCAGGTCATCATCTGAGAATGTTACCCTGTTCACCTCGAAAATCTTGCTGGCAATGGTTTCCAGGTGGTTTACAGAAATCTCACTGGGTACATGGGCCTCGTTCAATATCTTTAACAGGGCCCGGCGATGTTCCTCGGAATGGAGGAGTAATGACAATAGTGAGATCTGGGCAGGTGTTTTTCTCAGCTGCTCAACCACAGAATAGTCTTGTACTTTCATCTTCCTCAGGAAGTCTTCAGCCTCTTCTTCTGACACTGGCTTCTTGGTTGCCACTGGGTTGGTTTTTCTTAACTCCACCGGAGCAAAGCATCGACCTGATCGAGTCAGCCCTTGCGCTTCACAACTGACTTCTTCCACCTGTTTTCCTTGGTACGTCACCACTGCTTTTTCATATTTCCAGGGCACAGCCCTGCTGTCAAGCATTGGCAGTTGGACCACCGGCTTTATGGTCACCCGTTCTCCACATACCCCTTTCAACATGACTGCCGGTGTGGGCAGGATCCCTGGTATTACCAACTTGCTTGGCTCGGGTTTGCTTGCTATGACGGACGGGCTCTTCCCCCATATTACTACCGGCTTGACGCCTTCTCCCTGCGACTGTACATTTGTTCCTCCACTGGTTAAGACTTCTTTTGGGGCAGCCTGGATCATCATCACTGTTTGTGAGGGTTTTCTTAATTCTCCTCCCTCACACACCAACTCAATCATGTGAGTTTCGTGGTGCGCTGGCAGTGGGTTTTGGTTGATGTTAGGAGCCTCCGGTGTCTGGACCTCGATCTTATTGGTGTCAATAAGATCCTGTATGGCATGCCTTAACTTCCAGCACTTCTCGGTGTCGTGCCCGAGCATCCCTGAACAGTATTCACAACTGATTGAACGATCCAAATTCTGAGGCGGGGGATTTGGTTCCCGAGTATGGACAGGACTAACCAAACCCAATTGCCGCAGCTTGTGGAACACAGCGGTGTAGGTTTCTCCCAGTTCGGTGAAGGTTCTTTGCTTCCGCAACCTGTCATTTCTGGCATCTGGATTTCCCCGGAAACCTGCCCCTGAAGGATTTCTATATGCCCTTGGTGGAGGGTAAGTGTTTTGTGGTGGTGCACATATGTTCTGGGGAGCCGGTGCGCGCCATTGTGGGCGAACCGGAGGCTGAGTGTATACCTGGGCTTGGTGTACGGAACAATGTGGTTCTCGAGGTGGGTAGAAATTTTGTGGTGGGTTGTATGGGTAGTTTGACCTGTGAGGCCTGGGTTGGTTGTAGTGCGGCCTGCCAGCCCTGGACCAACTGCCTGCCTCGATCGTGGCAACCTCTTCTTTCTTTCTTCTTAACGCACCTCCCGTGCCGCTTTGAATAGCCTGGGTTGTGGCCTTAAGTGCCGAATAGTTTAAGATCTTGTCCGACCTCAAACCTTCTTCTATCATGACCCCTATTTTGACCACCTCGTTGAAAGATTTTCCAACCGTTGTCACCAAGTGACCAAAGTAGGTTGGATCCAATGTCTGCAAAAAGTAGTCTACCATCTCTCCCTCTCTCATGGGAGGATCGACCCTAGCTGCTTGTTCTCTCCAGCGGAACCCGAACTCGCGAAAACTTTCCCCGGGTTTCTTCCCAGTTCTCAGTAACGTGAGACGGTCAGGAACTATCTCCAGATTGTACTGGAAATGACCTGCAAAAGCCTGCGCCAGGTCATCCCACGTGTACCACCTGCTGAAATCCTGCCTGGTATACCATTCCAGTGCAGATCCGCTCAGACTTTGGCCGAAATAAGCTATCAAAAGCTCATCCTTGCCTCCTGCCCCTCTCATTTTGCTACAGAATCCCCGCAAATGTGCCATGGGATCACCGTGCCCTTCATATAAATCAAACTTGGGCATCTTGAACCCAGCCGGGAGTTGGACATCTGGGAAAGGGCACAGATCTTTGTATGCCACGCTGACTTGATTGCCCAACCCGTGCAAGTTCCTGAAGGACTGCTCCAGGCTTTTGAACTTTCTCAACACTTCATCCTGTTCAGGGGCCTTAACCAGCTTCTCAACCTCTGCCGGTACTTCCAACTGTGGATTGTAAGCCTGTGGTTCGGGTGCATGGAATGTAGGCTCAGGGGGATAGTATTGGGTGTCGTGAGCCTGCAACAACGGCTCACTAGTCGTTCGCTGTAAAGGGGATGATGTAGGTCCCACAAAAATGGGAATATTGGGTGTTGGGAGAGGTTGATGGGGTGGTGGAGCTTGGGAGTCATGAGGGCTTCTTTCTTGATGATAGAGGGGATTTGGGCGGCTTGTGGAAGGGCCAGAGTGAGGGTACTCCGGCATGTGTCCCAGTGTCTCAGGGCTCTTTTGTGTTTTGGCCAAGGCTAGCTGCATTGCATGCATCTCTAGTCCCATCCTTTCAATCTTTTCCATTGCCTCTTTTAGCAACTGGCTCATCGGCCTTTCTTCCTCATTACTATTCTCTGAAGTAGTCATGCTTGTTGCTACCGGTCCTTTGGATCTGGTTTGGTATGAATGTGTTGCCAGAATTCTTTAACAACTAACTGTCTGGTATCAGACAACAACAAACTTTGTTAGTGTTAGAGCTTAACAGATTTGATCATAACACATAGAGGATGCAATGCACCTAGGCAGTTAATCGTTTCTACATGCTTTGCCTCAAACAACATACGTCATCCCGGTTTGCTCATTCATCCCTTTTTAAAGTACTTTGGGAAACCCTGTGTTTTATTTTGTATTTTTATTTTTATTTATTAAAAGCGGTCGAATCTTATGGGGATTGCCTACGTATCACGTCCCCGCGTGAATCAGACCAGGCGTAGTTCTGCCTTAAAGTAAAGAAACACACAATTCTTGTGAAATCATTGAATTCATTCTCAAAATTTTGCTATTACAAATTACATCAAGCAAGGAATAGCAATAGTACAGACTCCACGGTTTTAAACTCGGTTTAACGAAAAAGAAAACAACATATGGAAAAACAACCAAAGCCAAATAAACAGGACTTGACCAAAACTAATTCTCCAATTTAAGGGGCCGCGAGGCATCATCCGGCCTTTTCGCGGCTCTAGGTGTAAGGTCTCTTTGCAAGCTCTTCAACTCGTTCATAATCCGGCGGACGCAGCCCATGATGGAAACAAGGAGGGTCTTCCGAGGTGTTCGCTCATATGCCAAGCATTTCATGTAGATGTAATGCCCTATTTCATCAATCCTTCCCCGGATGTTGTCCCTTTCTGTGAACAAATGCCTTATCTGTTGGTTCTTCAATCCCAGTGTTTGCGCATTGTTGGCAAGCTGATCCTGGAACATCTCCATTTGCCTTTCCATTCTGGTCATTGCATCGTAATATTGCCTTCTGTCGGCTTGGGCATTTCGTGTTTGCTTGAGGATCCTTTCTCGAAGAGAGGCATTCGTTTCCCTTAATGTCCCGATGCTCAGTTCATACTCCCTTATGACTTGTTGCAGGCGCTGCCTCCGAGCCATCGCACCCTTTGCCCACTTGGTTCGCAATTTTGCTGTGCTGGCCCTGGCTTTTTCCAAATCTTCCTGGCATTCCGCAACCTGATCTTTTAACCCTGCTATCAATCTTTTATCTGCCCGGCTTCCTAGCTGGCTATTAGCCTCTTTTTTCATTCTCCGGATCTGAGCTTTGAGGATCTCGCCTTCTCTGATTAACTTGTTCTTTTCTCCCTTGTGGGCAGCAGACTGTAATTGGCACTCAAACTTCATATCCTGAACTTGTTGCTTCAGTTTGCCTGCTTTGACAAGATATTCCTGCTCTTTGGCCAACCAGCCCCACTGTTCTTGTGAAGATTTGGCAAATTCTTGCAGGTGAGGTCTTTTGGTCGGTCTTCCAGATGATGTCTCCCCTTTGTACCAGGCCTGATACCCGGGCGAAACTTCCCCTTTTGCCCGATTCATTACACAAGTATTTGCTTCTAAGTATTGACATTGGCTCCAAATTTGACGAACCCTTGCTTCAGGAAACTGGCCGTCGGGACTGATCTCGATTACCTGGATGCTCAGATCCTCGTCTTTCGGCACTATCTGATACCTCCCAAGTTGCCTTAAAACCCGATGCGGCGCGTATGGTTGAATACTTTTAAGTCCCATTAAGAGAAAATGGGGCCTGGCTGCTGGCATGTATATGACTTCGTCGATCGGTAGCCACCCTAGCGCCCACTGTATTTGACTGGCGTTGAGGGTATGGAAATATGAGGTCCATGCTATAACTCCTTCTGGTAGGTAGGTTTCATCAACTCTGGTATAGAACTCCTCTATGCAGGTCTTTCCAGCGGATCCATGGCTCAGAAACTGGGCTCGGTGACATAGGTGTTCGATCATCCACATTTGCAACAACAAATTGCAACCCTCGAAAAAGCTTCCTCCGGCTTTGCAAGAAGTGAGTGCCCGGAATATATCAGATACTATCATGGGCGCCAACGTACTATCACTCTGTGTGAGCAACGTACTGACGACCCCTGCTATCTTTATGTCAATATTCCCATCTTTTCTTGGGAATACTAGTAGTCCTAAGAAAGTTATCATGAAAGCAATTCGTCTATGTTCTTCCCACTTTTGGCGATTACCTTTGCTGCACAACTGGTTTTCTGGCTTGTCGAATCCTCCTATGTGACCATATCTTTGATATATGAAACTCATGCTGCAAAAACCTTTTGCCAAGTCAGGGTTATGAATTGTTCTGACTATCTTTAAGGAGTCCAGGAACCGGTGTACTGCTACAGCTCTTGGAGCAATCAGATATTTGTGCCTCAAAGGAGTCTCAGTGCTGCCGATATACCCTGCTATTTCTTCTAAAGTTGGGGTAAGTTCAAAATCTGAGAAACGGAAGACATTGTGCGCAGGATCCCAGTGGGGGACTAGTGCCCTTATGATATCTCCTCGTGGCCTGATATCCAACAAACTCGTGAGGCCTTTCAGATACTTCTTGATTTCGTCATGCCCCTCTTTGCCCAAATCATTCCACCAGAGCCGCAATTGGAGGGGAATTTTATTCATGATTGAAAAGGGTTCATTCGGAATCGTGCTCATTCTGCACATTTATTAATAAGATTTTAACAAACGACACTTATCCTGATAAAAACAAAAATATATGCGATTTTTTGTGAATTTTGAATTTTCGTATATATATATATAAAAACTTTCTAAAGAAGTCAATAACGGAAAATATTTTGGATTTTTGTTTCGAAAACTGGGAGCCTGAAAGGACTTTTCTAGACCTTTAGCAAGATAAATACTTTTGCCACAAATAAAGATATATATACATTTTGAAGTAAAGCAAAACTTTTGAATTTTTCATATATATATATATATATACATATATTTGCAACAAATAATAAAAGTAAAGACAACACAAGACTCTTTTTTATTATTATTTTCATAAAAAAAAACCATTTTAAAAATAAGATCTTTTTTTTTTTGATTTTTATGACAAGACAAACTCTATATTTCTATTGATATTTTTTTTTTTTTTTGAAAAAAAACCGAACAACGACTTCTTTTTTTTCAAAATTTTGGCAGAGTTTTGACAGTAAACAATCAATTCCTAACCGTTATTTCCCTTTTTTTCACAATATTCCAAATATTCAAACACCGGTCAGCATGCGGGCATGAGACAAATAAATGCACGGAAAACAATAGGATGCGTCAGAATGGCCTTTTCATATCAGGTTGCTAGTCCTAGACGGACCCAACCCCTGTGTTGAGTCCCCTAAGTCATATGCAACATGATGCAAATAAGCGTTCCTACTAGGGATCCGGCATGAAGTCACGTTATTCTATGTTCAAAACCTGGGTCGGTGTTCTAGACAGTGTACCCGAGCGGACAACTCGAGTTGAGGAAGGAGCTCCTTTCCGGGAACCAAAAGGCCAGCCGGCTTAGAAACTTTCCGAACCTCTTTTATTTAGGGTATGACACTAACAGAATAGGGAGTCTCAACCAGTGAGCACATCCCCGGAGGTAAGAAGAGAAAGGTTTCGGCACAGTTTATATACAGTTCAAATAATATCAAAGCGGTAAAAGCAGCATTTAGCACATTAGGCTCAGGACATGTAATAATCAGATAATAAATAAAGCCAAATAATAACAATTATTCTAAGCTCGAATTCTTAACCCTGAACCAGTGGTTCTGGGTTATAATCCCCAGCAGAGTCGCCAGAGCTGTCACACCTCCTTTTGCCGCGCCCGAGGGCGCAGGGGGAGTTTTTTCCAATTAAAGGACAATCGAAACGGGATTGGTTTAATTATTTCAGAGTCGCCACTTGGGAGATTTAGGGTGTCCCAAGTCACCAATTTTAATCCCGAATCGAGGAAAAGAATGACTCTATATTATGGTCTGCGTACCAGAAATCCGGATAAGGAATTCTGTTAACCCGGGAGAAGGTGTTAGGCATTCCCGAGTTCCGTGGTTCTAGCACGGTCGCTCAACTGTTATATTCGGCTTGATTATCTGATTTTATACAAGTGTGAACTTATGTGCAAAATTTAACTTTTAACCGCTTTTATCATTTACTGTTTTTATCAAGAATTGCAACGTTGTGAAAATGTATCTCGAACCGCGTTACAATCAATGTACCCGTGGTCGTCGACACACTTTGACTCCGTTGAGATTTGGATTTGGGTCACATAAATGTGCACCCGAATTAAGGAGAGTAAATTATTAAGACGTGCCTAAAGCAACTAGCGTATTTGTTGTTTTGGGTAAGGCCGAAAAGTTCGCTAAACGACCTGTCCCGAATTCTAAGTGTTTTAATATATATACAGTTGGAGGGCCCCGTAGCTGTGTACATTTTTTATTTGGCGAGGCTCATCTCAATTTTTTTTAAAAATGAAATTGCAACGTCATGGACACGCATCTCGAACCACGTCACAATCAATGTACCCGTGATTAGAAACACATTTCGACTCCGTTGAGAATTGGATTTGGGTCACATAAATGCGCACCCGAGTTTAAGAAGGTAAGATTTATTAAGGCGCGTCCTAAAGAGTCTAACGTATTGTTATTTTTAGGAGAGTTGTGAGATTTGCTAAACAACCCGTCCTGGAACCTAGATGCTTTGATAATACACATTTAAACAAGGGCCCCGCGTCTGTGCGTTTTGTTTATTTTCATCGAGGCTCATCTCGTTCTTTTTTTTTATTATTATTTTTTTAAAAGGATATCCTATAACACCTACGTTTCTCGTCGTGTTTGTCTTTATCAATTGAAAACAGTAGATAGTCCTAATTAATTAAATGCTTGCAAGTTGTTTGTAATGACATTCAGAAAAGCTAAAAAAATTTCAGAAATGAGGTTGTATGTACAGTCAGCCGAACAAACAATTATAGGCCCAAATCCAGCCCATGCGTGATAGGCCAGACCTGGGCCTCTGCCTGTTCTACGCGGGCCTACTTGGTTTGCTTCGATTTGGGCTCGACCTTCATGAGGTTGAGGCCCTGAACTGATTCTTTGTTTTGTGAAATGAGTTTATCAATTTATGTGACAATATGGCAAAAGGAGAAAGAACTTTAACTAAAACGGATAGCTTTCCTATTTGGCCTACATTAGAGAATATACTACACCATCAGACTAAGTCTGAAATACAACTTATTACACTGGGCATATTTTCACCTAGCAGTATACATACAAGGCTAGCATTCGTTAACCTACATTGATATACTTAGTATGTAGGCTGCTTCTATTGTCCAAACAAAAATGTAACTATTTCATGACATTTAGAGTAACAGTTCATGTACATATATAAAAAAACAATCTGCAGGTCCTCTCTTTTGCATTCATGCTCAAACTTTCAGTTACATTTGTGGTATTAATTGTGTACCTGGTATGGAGGACAAAGAAGGAAGGAATGGTCAGCTAGGCAGTATGCAGTAAACACAGCAACAACAGATACACAGCAACGACACAGCAACAACCAACTGAACCAAGTGTTTTCCACAGCCACAGACAACCAACAATATCTCCCAGAATACAAGGACTAGCAGATAGTCGAAACCAAGCCAGCAATCCCAGGAAAGAGTAAGGAAATAACAGTAGTAACTGAGGGTTCAAATGCAGTAAAACTATCAGTTCAACAACCAACAACCAACTCAGCCAATGCAAGCAACAGAACTTGGCCAAGACAGCTTTGACCAATATGCACTCTTGTACAACTTTCAGGCAGTATTTGGTTACAATGTCTATTGGAAACTACCTTGTGTTTACGCTATTGTGATTTGGGACTCACTAGACCTCTCTTCAGACTAAAGTTTTTTTCTTTCTGAAGACTCAAAAGTCCAGCCCCTGTTTAAGTTCTCAAATGGCTTATTTATAAGCCAAAAACCAGTGCAGTTAAGCTGCCTTTTTGCTGCAACTTGCAGCCTGCCCATACTCTTTAAAGCCCATGCCTAAGCATCTTTTGGTGTCAGCCCCCTTTATTCCCACGCCTGGTTTTGTTTAATCAGGAGTTATGGGCATCATTTTTTATTCAATTTAAGTCCCATACTCTTATGTCTTGTTCCCCATTGGCATTAATTTAATCCCAAATTAGTACCCTACTTGTCAGCTCATTTAAACTAATCATTTTTGTTCTTTGCAAACCCCAGACTACCCCTGTTAAACCCTGGTTATCACTGTCTTGACCCTTTGCAGCATCAGGGCATTTTTGAACTGATGAAAGTTCAAATTCAGGACTGCCTAGACTGAACCTTTCAGTCATTTTTCAATGCAAACAAACTATTTCAAACAATGCTGGGGCCTTCAATCAGTGGCAAAGTATCAATTAGTCATGCGACATTATTAGCTCGTTTGATTCATTAGTTATAGAAACTAATCAACGACATTTATCGAGTCGACTATACTAATTATAGCAGGTAATAATCAGTCGCTCACATAAACAATATGTTCAGGGACCTAAAGGGCATCAGACAATTTTGTGTTCAATTACTGGGAACCTATATAAGTTTATTCATTTGACGACTAATCTAATCGAACATGTTCATCACAGAATACATTCAAATCATACACAGAAAACAATTGACCAAATAAAAGGTCTTTACAGAGATGAAAGAAATCCAAAAAAAATAACAAAATAACAACCAAACACAAAGAGATATGCTGACAACTTATTTAGAAATAAAACAAAAGAAAGGAAAACTTACCAAAATGTTTAAATCAAACAGACCCAAATCTGATTCAACTTCGAATTTTTGAGGCCGAACAAACTTTAATCAGGGTGTTCTCACATGAGAACACCTTGATTAAGGTCTATTAGACCTCAAACCCATGTCAAAACTGGCCGGGTTCCCCAGGTGCATGTGTTTCAAGTTCTGGATTTCCAGATCTGGATTTTTAGGAGTTGTGGGTAGATTCGGACCAAACCAAGCTTGGTTTGGTCACGAGGAAGGTCAGGGGAGTGTCTGGTATGAAGATGGGATGGTTTGGCATAGATCCGGGTTCGACTCAAATCTTCAAATGAAGATTCGAGACGAACGGAAGTGATTCGAGGCTCGTGGTTAGTGGATTTGTGTTCAGGACAGTGAGGTGGTCCTAGGGTGTTCAGGAGGTGGCCACCGGCGTCCATGCCGCCGGTTTTAATGGCGAGGGATACTGGGGCGGCTGCTAGGGTTCGAGGATGAGAAGGGGCTGTGTTTAGGACGAGGGTGTACAGTGGGGAAGGTGGGGTTTGGTTTGGGGGCGTGGGGTGTAATGGAGAACTTATATATGTATTGAGGATTTAGATCCTGGCCGTTGGATCAAGTGAGATCTATGGCCAGGATCCATCCACTTAGGAAAGACGGTGTCGTTTGGGCGTGATGGTGGGTGAGACCGGGTAAAGGGCATGGATCGGGCCATGTTGACGGGTTTAGAGGAGGGCCTGGATCCGTTGGATCAATGGGGTTGGACGGCTTAGATCATCTTGCCTGAAACGACGTCGTTGAGGCGAGTTGAACAGCCTGATCTGGACCGTTCGTTTGAATCAGATCAACGGCTTTGGTAGGGATGCCGATACGGCGTCGTTTGAGTCCGTGTTTGGGCAGGCTTGTTTTGGACTGGATCAGAGTGCTGGTTTGGGCCTGTTTTATTTCATTTCTTTTGGGCCCAAACCGGTTTTCCCTCACTCTTTTACTTTTCTTTTTTTCTCTTTTTTTCTTTTAATAATAATAAATAAAATAGTGAAATTAAAATCAACAACACTGTGACATTTCCACATAATTATCACAAAATATTTAAGTAAGTTAAACCACAACCTAGAACGAACGACGCACATATATTCATATTTTTGAATTTTCTTTTAACGACACATATACTTTATATATATATATATTTATTATTTTTTTTGTATTTTCGTTTGATAATGACTAGATGCAAAATGGACAGACCCACAAACACATGTCACGGACAGATCGAAAAATTGTACAGCGAAACCATTTGTCACTATTTTTATTTTCTTTTGGAGCGATTGTCCGTAAAGCAAAAATCACGTGCTTACATTCATCTCAGCCGTTCCAACCAGTCCAATCCAACGGTCAGGATCACACCCCATATCCGTTTAACATGACCCGGTCCATCCCCCCTACCCCGTCTCACCCACCATCACCCTCAAACGACGTCGTCCCCCTTTAATGAATAGATCCTGGCCCTTGATCTCACATGATCCGACGGCCAGGATCTAAACCCCTAGATCATATATAAGCCTCCCATCACACCCCACGCCCCCTATCCAAGCACCCCTTCAATCGCCTTCTTCACCAGACCCTGAATCCCATGAAACCCTAACGCCGCCCCCTTTTCCCTCACGATTAAACCCGGCGGCAAGGACGCCGGTGACCACCCCCTTAACACCCCTGATGCACCTCAACCCCCTGAATCCAAATCCACCAACAGCTTGACTCGAATCCTCCTCCACCTTCTCGAATCTTCATTTGAAGATTCGAGACAAAACTCGATCTACACCAAACCACCCCAGATTCACACTAGACAGTCCCCTGACTACCCTCGTGACCAAACTAAGCCTGGTTTCGTCCAAATCTACCCACAAGTCCTAAAAAACCAAATCTGAAGATTCGAACCCTAGAACACAAAGAACCTTGGAATCCGACCGGCTTCATAGGGGGTTTGGGGTCTAATAGACTTTAATCAAGGTGTTCTCGGTTGAGAACACCCCGATTAAAGTTTGTTCGGCCTCAAATGGTCAAATTTAATTCAGACCTGGGTCGGCTTTTGTTAAACATTTTCAGTAAGTTTTCCTTTTTCTTTTTAGTTCTGTTCGAATATTGATTGAGTTTGTTAGCATGTTTTGTTGTGATTATTTGGTATTTCTGGTATTTTGATTCCAATTTCTTCCATCTTTGTAAGGATTTTTATTTGGTTGATTGTTTTCTGTGCATGTTTGAATACGTTCTGTGATATACATGTTCGATTAGATTAGTCGTCGCATAAATAATTCATATGGCCTCCCAGTATTGTGCAAAGTTGTCTGAAGTCATTCGGGACCCTGTACGGGTTGTTTATTTAATCGACTGATTATTTCTTGTTATAATTAGTATAGTCGATTTGATAAACGTCGTCGATTAGTTTTCTGTGACTGAATGTTCAAATGTTTTGATAACTTCACATGACTGATCGAACTTTGTTGTTAATTGGATGACACTGTTTTGTAACTGCAATGCAAATGATTAGGATCCAGCCTAGGGCAGTTTTGAATTTGAACTTTCAGAAGTTCAAAATGCCCTGATGCTGCAATGGTTTAGGACAGTAATAATCAGGGTTTAACAAGGGTAATTTGGGTGTAAAAAAGAACAGAAATTATTAGTTTAAATGAGCTGACAAATAGGGTACTGGATTAGGATTAAACTAATGTAATAGTGGGGAGCCAAACTTGGTAGCATGGGGTTGATTGAATAAAAAAGGGGTGCCCATGCTTTTGGGCAGAAAATACAGGCTAAAGGCCTGTCGAATGGATGGGCATGGGGAATACTTTGATTAGTTTAAAAAGAAGTTATGGGCAGGAAAGAGGGGAAGGGTTCAAGGCAGCTTAGTGATTGCCATTTCTGCCTATAAATAGGCTGTTTCAGAACATAAAAGGGGCTGGACATTTTTTAGTCTTCAGAAAAGGAAAAACAGAAAGAAAATTTCAGAACATTGTAACCAAACATTGTCTGAAAAACTGCATAAGAGATTAAGTTGGCCAAGCTGCCTTGGCCAAGTCAGTTACTCTAATTGAACTGCTGTTGCTTTGGCATTGAATATTCTGGTTTTCTCGGCTGTTTTACTACTCTGTGTCTGGGATTGTTTGCTTGGTGTTCGACCACCTGTGGGTTTCCTCGTTGTTGAAACTGTTGTTTGTTTGTCTGTGGACTATTGGTGATATTGTTGCTGATTGTTGTTGCTGCTGATTGTTGACTGTTGTTTACCTGCTGTTGCTATGTTGTTGCATACTACCCAGCTGATCATTCTCCTTCTTCTTTTGTTTTCCTATACCAGGTACACGACTAATACTGTCAATGTAACTTGAAAGTTGAGCATGAATACAAAAGAGAAGAGCTGAAGATTGTTTATTTTTATACATAGCCTGTATGTTGAATATCATGTGATGTATAATAGTTTACATTTTTTTTGTTTGGATACTGGAGTTAGCTCTCATACATAGTAAATGTCAATGCATGGTAACTTGATATCCTATTGTGTGTGTAGGCTGATAGATAAAAGGTTTGACAGTGTAGTAGGCTATAGCTCAGAAATCAGCTATGTTTGTGATCAACATGTCCATTAATGCATGAAAACTATCCATCATTAGTTAATTTCCTTCCCTTTTGATAAACTACCTTGTTATAACTGATAAACCACACCTTTAGAACAAAGAACACAAGTTTACGGTCTCAACCTCACGAAGGTCGAGCCCAAGTTGAAACGGACTAAGCAGGCCCTCGTCGGAAAATCAGTGGCCCAGGCCTGGCCAATCCCGCATGAGCTGGGTTTGGGCCCATAAGATTCGATCGTTTGCCCGTGGGCGTGGCCCTGTTTCTGATTTTGTAAAAGCATTCGGAATCCTGCTATAAATAACCGGCAAGCATGTAATTAACTAGGGCTATTTCTGGTTTCAATTAGTAGAGACAAACGCGACAAGAAACGTAGCTACTATAGGATATCCTTTTAAAATAAAGACGAGATGAGCCTCGACAAATAACACTGCACAAGCTGCGGGGCCCTCGTTAAATGTATATATCGAAGCATTCAGTTTCCAGGGCGGGTCGTTTAGCAAATCTCACGGCCTTCCCAGAATAATAACGCGATAGTCTCTTTAGGACGCGCCATAATAAACATTACCTTCTTAAACTCGGGTGCACATTTATGTGACCCAAATCCAAATCCCAACGGAGTCGAAATGTGTCTCTAATCACGGGTACATTGATTGTGGCGTGGTCTGAGATGCATTTCCATGACGTTGAAAATTCCTTTTAAAAAAAATAATGAATGAGACGAGCCTCGACAAACAAAAATGCACAAGCTACGGGGCCCTCTAAATGTATATAGTAAAATACTTAGAATTCGAGACAGGCCGTTTAGCGAATCTCACGGCTTTTTCCCAAAATAACAATACGCTAGTTGCTTTAGGCGCGTATTTAATAATGTTATCTTCCTAAACTCGGGTGCACATTTATGTGACCCAAATCCCAATCTCAACAGAGTTGAAACGTAGCTCTAACCACGGGTACATTGATTGTAACGTGGTTCGAGGTGTGTTTTCCACGATGTTGCAATTCCTGATAAAAATAACAGTAAATGATAAAAGCGGTTAAAAGACAAAATTGGCACATAAGTTCATATTTGTATAAAATCAGATAATCAAGCCGAATATAACAATTGAGCGACCGTGCTAGAACCACGGAACTCGGGAATGCCTAACACCTTCTCCCGGGTTAACAGAATTCCTTATCCGGATTTCTGGTACGCACACTGTAATATGGAGTCATTCTTTTCCTCGATTCGGGATAAAAATTGGTGACTTGGGACACCCTAAAACCTCCCAAGTGGCGACTCTGAAATAAACAAACCAATCCCGTTTCGATTGTCCTTTAATTGGAAAAACTCCCTTGTACCCTCTCGGGTACGTAAAAAGTAGGTGTGACAGCTCTGGCGACTCTGCTGGGGATTATAGAGACCCAGAACCACTGGTTCAGGGTTAGAAATTCGAGCTTAAATAAATTGTTATATTTGGTTTTATCTGATTCTGTTACATGATATATGCCTAATGTGCTAAATGATGCTTTTATCATTTTGATATTATCTGGACTGTATATATAAACTGTGCCGAAACCCCTCTCTTCTCTCTCTTGAGGAGTGCACGCTGGTCGTGACTTCTTTCTGTTAGTGTCATATACCAAAATAGAACGAGGATTCGGAGGAGTTGCAAAACCGGATGGCCTTTTGGTTACCGGTACACAGCTCCCATCCTCGGCTCGAGTTGTCCGCTCGGGTAAGCCAGGTCTAGAACAAACACCTAGGTTTTTAAACTTAGTATAACAAAGCCGCATGCCGGATCCCTAGTAGGAACGCTTATTTGCATCATATGCATCTGACTTAGGGGACTCAACACAGGGGTTGGGTCCGTCTAGGACTAGAAACCTAAAATGAAAGACCATCCTGCTACATCCTGTTTGCTTTATGCATTTACTTGTTTCAGACTTGCAATGCTGACCGTCTTTGGAATATCGGGAATGTTGTGAAAAAGAAATAACGGTTAGAGAATTAATTATTTATTTTTTGAAAAACCAATACCCCAAAAAAACGGTTAAAACTCTGCCGGAATTTTGAGGAAATAAAAAATGTGTCTTATTAATTTGTTTAATTAAAAGCAAAAGAAAATAGAAAGGTTTATGTCTCCAAATAGTGTGTCATGAGAAATTTTGTTTCCAAAATTGGGTTTATGCCCGAACTACGCCAGTTTGATTCTCGCAGGGTGTGAGATACGTAGGCAACCCCCATCGGGCCCAACTTACTTTTTCAAAAAATATAGGTACAGTCCAAAAGAACAAAAGTTTTGAAATAGCCAAGGTGACATCATGCTTTTCAGAAACAACCGAATTTCGTTTTTTTAGGAAAGAAAGGTGTGTCAATTTGGTACTTGAGTCCAATGAGTCTGGATCTTTGCTTAATCACCCCCAATAAACATGCAGAATGAGCATAAGTCCAAGTTTGCCAGTAACAGTTAGGAGTAAAATCCCTCTAGAGTTGCGATTATGGTGGGAGGATTTGGAAAAGTCAGAGCAAGACAAGATCAAACTGCATCTGGGAGGCCTGACTAGTTTGTTGAATGTCAGGATCAGATGCGACATCATAAAGGCTTTGGTTACATTTTGGGACCTGGCCCACAACGTGTTCCGCTTCTCAGATTTTGAGCTCACCCCAACTTTAGAAGAAATAGCAGGTTACATGGACATCACTCAAGGTTTAAGGCACAAATATCTGATCGCTCCAAGAGCTGTGAATTCACACAAATTCATGGATCTGTTGAAAATAAGCAAGGGAGTCCCGTACGCTGAATTGGATAGAGGTTTTTCTACCTTGCATTTCACATACCAGAGGTACGGGCACATAGGATGATTCAATGATCCAGAAAGTGGTGTCTGCAGTAGAGGGAATCTGGCAAAGTGGGATGAGCATAGGCGGTTCGCTTTCATGGTGGCATTCTTGGGCATTGTGGTGTTTCCCCGAAAAGATAGAAATATCGATCTAAAGGTGGCTGGAATTGTCAAGGTCCTAATTACCAACGACAAAAGCATCCTTGCTCCTATGGTAGTGTCGGAGATATACCGAGCCCTCACGGCTTGTAAGGCCGGGGCAGATTTCTTCGAAGGGTGCAATTTGTTATTACAGATGTGGATGATCAAACACTTATGTCGGCATCCTCAGTATATGCGCTACATATCTATAAAGGAGGACTGCATCGAAGGTTATAACCTGAGGGTTTCAGGTTTCCAATTGCCAGAAGGGTTTGAAGAATGGACATCCTATCTCCGTGCCATCACCGCAAAACAAATAAATTGGACATTGGGTTGGCTTCCTGTGGAAGAAATTGTGTACATGCCCGCCACTGGTCCTCACTTCCTCCTAATGGGACTCAGAAGTATTCAGCCTTATGCCCCTTACAGAGTGATGAGACAATTAGGAAGGTGTCAGGTGGTACACCCGGATGAAGATCTCAGTATTTATACAGTCGAGGTCAGCAATGACGGCCAATTTCCTGAAAAGACAGTTCGTTGCACATGGAGTGAATGCCAGTACTTGACGGTGAATACTCGAGTAAGTGATGTGTCTAGAGGTGAAGTCTCACCTGCCTACCTTGCTTGGCGTAATAAGAAGAACACTGCGAGGGACGAACCAGAGCGGCCAACCAAAAGGCCGCACCTCCAAGATTTTGTTGAGTCATCGCAAGAACAATGGGGCTGGCTCGCAAAAGAAGAAGGCTACCGGGCTGAAATCGGGAAGTTAAAGCAACAAGTTGAAAGGCTTATATTTGAGAACAACGTGCAAGTCGCTTCCGCGCGGGGTGAAAAGAACAAGTTAGCCCAAGAGAACAAAACACTGAAGGCCCGCGTTCGCCAAGCCGGTAAGAGTAACCTTGACCGACAGAAATGTCGCTACGACGAAAGATTAATAGCAGATTTGAGAGATCAGGTCAGCCAAAGCCGAGAAGCACTAGAACAGTCAGAAGCTTTCATAGCAAGGATGAAGGTCAGATGGGCAAAAGTCACAATGACCCGGAGGCAGCGTCTGCAACAGGTCATAAGGGATTATGAAATGAGCATCGGGATATTAAGGAAAACGAACTCCACTCTTCATTATCGGATCATCAAACAAGTACGAGATGCCCAGGCCGACAGAAGACGTTGTTACGATGCAATGGCCTGCATAGAAAGACAAATAGAGATGTTCCAGGATTGACTTGTCGACAATGCTCAAACACTGGGATTAAAGAACCGGCAAATAAAGCAATTGTTCGCGGAAAGGGACAACATTCGAGGAAGGATCGACGAGATTGGGCACTACATCTACATGAGATGCCTAGCATGCGAGCAAATGCCTCGGAAAACCCTCCTTATTTCCATCATGGGCTGCGTCCACCGCATCATAAGTGAATTGAGAAGCTTGCAGAGAGACCTTACACCTAGGGCCGCGAAAGGGCCGAAGGATGCCTCGTGGGCCCCTAGGTTGGAAAATTAATCTTTGGTCAAATCCTGTTTATTTGGCCTTGTTGCTTTCCCATATGTTGTTTTCCTTTCTTTCAGCCAAATCAAGTTAAAAACTGTGGAGTATGTACTGTTGCTATTCTTTTGTTTGAAGTAATTTGTAATAGCAAATTTTGATGATGAATTCAATGATTCCAAAAAGAATTTTGTGTGTCTTTACTTTGGGCAGAACTACGCCTGGTCTGATTCGCGCGGGGACGTGATACGTAGGCAATCCCCATAAGATTTGACCGTCTTTAATAAAGAAATAAAGAAATAAAAAGAAAAAATATATATACAAGAATAAAATAAAATACAGGGTGTCCCAAAGTACTTTTAAAGGACAAATGAGCAAGCCGGGATGACACATGTTGTTTGAAGCAAAGCATGTTAGAAACGGTTAACTGCCTAGGAGCATTGCATCCTCAATATGCTGTTATCAAATCTGTTAATATCTAACACTAACAGAGTTTGTTGTTGTCTGGATCCAGACAGTTAGTTGTTAAAGAATTCTGGCAACACACCCTTACCAAACCAGATCCAAAGGACCGGTAGCAACAAGCATGACTACTTCAGAGAAGAGTACCGAGGAAGAAAGGCCGATGAGCCAGTTGTTAAAAGAAGCAATGGAAAGGATTGAAAGGATGAGACTAGAGATGAATGCAATGCAGCTAGCTCTAGCCAAAGCACAAAAGAGCCCTGAGCCACTGGGGCACATGCCGGAATACCCTCACTCCGGCCCTTCAACAAGCCTCCCGAATCCCCGTTATCATCAGGAAAGAAGCCCACATGATTCCCAAGCTCCACCACCCCATCAACCTCTCCCAACACCAAATGTTCCCACTTTTATGGGACCCACATCAGCCACCCTGCAAAGATCAACCAGCGAGCCATTGTTTCAGGCTCACGATACACAATACTATCCCCCTGAGCCTACATTCCATGCCCCCGAACCACAGGCCTACAATCCGCACTTGGAGGTACCGGCAGAAATTGAAAAACCGGTTAAAGCCCCAGAACAAGATGAGGTATTGAGGAAATTCAAAAGCCTGGAGCAGTCCTTCAGGAACCTGCACGGATTGGGCAACCAGGTCAGCGTGGCCTACAAAGATCTATGCCCTTTCCTAGACGTCCAACTCCCGGCTGGATTCAAGATGCCTAAGTTTGATTTATATGAAGGGCACGGTGACCCCATGGTACATTTGCGGGGTTTCTGCAGTAAAATGAGAGGGGCAGGCGGTAAAGATGAACTGCTGATAGCCTATTTTGGCCAAAGTCTGAGCGGATCGGCACTCGAATGGTATACCAGGCAGGATTCCAGCAGATGGTACACTTGGGATGATCTGGCGCAGGCTTTCGCAGGTCATTTCCAATACAATCTCGAGATAGTCCCTGACCGTCTCACATTGTTGAGGACCGGGAAGAAGCCCGGGGAAAGTTTTCGCGAGTTCGGGTTCCGCTGGAGAGAGCAAGCGGCCAGAGTCGATCCTCCCATGAGAGAGGGAGAGATGGTGGACTATTTCTTACAAACATTGGATCCAACCTACTTTGGTCACTTGGTGACGACGGTTGGAAAATCCTTCAACGAGGTGGTGAATATAGGGGTCATGATAGAAGAGGGTCTGAGGTCTGACAAAATCCTGAATTACTCAGCACTTAAGGCAACGACCCAGGCTATTCAGAGCGGCACGGGAGGTGCGCTGGGAAGAAGAAAAAAAGAAGAAATTGCCACGATCGAGGCAGGCAGTTGGTCCGGATCTGGCAAGCCACACTACAACCAACCCAAACCTCACAGGCCAAACTACCCATACAGCCCACCACATCACTACTATCCACCCCAAGAACCGCATTTCACCTTCTATCAAGCCCAGAACTACACCCAACCTCCGGTTCGCCCACAATGGCGTGCGCCAACTCCCCACAATACATACCCAGCTCCCCATAATACCTACCCACCACCATAAAATGCCTACCCTCCACCAAGAATATACAGGAACCCTCCAGGGACGGGTTTTCGAGGGAGTCAAGCTGCTAAAAATGATAGGCTACAGAAACATAGAGCCTTTACTGAGCTGGGGGAGTCCTATACTGCCGTATTCCACAAATTGATACGGTTGGGTTTGGTGAGTCCTGTTGAACCTAGAGAGCAAAACCCCCCATCCCAAAATGTGAACAGGTCAATAAGCTGTGAGTACTGCTCAGGAATGCTGGGACATGAAACTGAAAAATGTTGGAGGCTGAAGCAGGCAATACAAGACCTCATTGATGCTAACAAAATCGAGGTCCGGACGCCGGAGGCACCTAACATCAATCAGAATCCACTGCCAGCGCACCACGAGACTCACATGATCGAGTTGGTGTGTGAGGGAGGAGAGTTGAGAAAGCCCTCACAGACAGTGATGATGATCTAGGCCGCTCCGAAAGAAGGATTGACCAGTGGAGGAACGGGGGCACAATCGCAAGGAGAAGGCATCAATCTGGTAGTGATATTGGGAAAGAGCCCGTCCGCCATAACAAGTAAACCCGAGCCAAACAAGTTGGTAATACCAGGGGCTCCGCCCACACCCGCAGTTGTGTTGAAAGGGGTGTACAGGGAACTGGTCACCATAAGGCCTATAGTTCAGCTGCCGATGATTGATAGCAAGGCCGTGCCTTGGAAATACGAGAAGGCAGTGGTGATGTACAAAGGAAATCAAGTGGAGGAAGTTAGTTGTGAAGCGAAAGGGCTGACTCGATCAGGTCGGTGTTTTGCTCCGGTGGAGCTAAGAAGAACCAATCCCTCTACAACCAAGAAACCTGTGTCCAAAGAAGAGGCTGAGGAGTTCTTGAGGAAGATGAAAGCGCAGGACTACTCCGTGGTCGAACAGCTGAGGAAAACACCGGCCCAAATCTCGCTGCTGTCATTACTAATCCATTCTGAGGAGCATCGTCGGGCCTTGATGAAGATATTGAACGAAGCTCATGTGCCCAACGAGATTTCTTTAAACCACCTGGAAACCATTGCCAACAAGATTTTCGAGGTGAACAGGGTAACATTCTCAGATGATGATCTACCGGTAGAAGGTACGGAGCATAATAAAGCTCTCTACCTAACTGTCAAATGTGAAAACTCGGTAGTTACTCGGGTATTGGTGGATAACGGTTCAAGTGCCAAAATTTGCCCATTATCCACTCTAAACCAGTTAAAGATCGACCATGGAAGAATCCACAAGAATAGCATCTGTGTCCGAGGATTCGACGGAAATGGAACAGCCACTGTGGGGGATGTTGTACTTGAATTGACCATCGGCCCGGTCCAGTTTACCATGGAGTTCCAGGTGCTAGATGCCACAGTATCTTATAACCTTCTGTTAGGACGACCGTGGATTCATGCAGCCAAAGTGGTGCCTTCCACCCTACATCAGATGGTTAAGTTCGAGTGGGATAGACAGGAGGTCGTACTGCATGGCGAAGACACGACGTGCCCCATGGGTGGCGCCATTGTGCCATTCATAGAGACCGATGATGACAAAGGTCCTTGGGTCTACCAGATTTTTGATACAATGTCGGCAAACAAGATTTCTGAGGGTGAGATCCTTCAGTACCCTAGGGTAGCTTTCGCAATTATCATGATGGTCTCGGAAATGCTGGGCAACGGGTTCGTGCCGGGAAAAGGCCTGGGAGTTGAGCTTCGGGGGATTGTCCAACCTGTCTCCCTGCCCAAAAATTTGGAAAACTTTGGTTTGGGGTTCAAACCAACTGCGGCAGATAGGAAGCAAGCTCAAAAAATGAAGAAGAGAGTTTGGTTTCTTCCCAAGCCGGTGCCACGTCTCTCAAGGTCTTTTGTCAGAGCAAGTGCCAAGGGGCCGCCAATCCCAAGGATTCTAGGACCATGGATTGGTATGGATGGAGACCTGAATCAGAGTTTCGAGAGGCTATTCGCTGATGTCAGTATGGTAGAAGCTGGAGAGAGTTCCAGCAGAGCGGAGATACAATTGTGGGGCCTGAGGCCAAAACCAACAATTGGACGGTTACTCCTCTTCCTGTCCGAGGGGAGTCTTGGTAGTAGGCTTTGATTTATGTTTTGTTTGTTTTGTTTTGTTCGGATTATTCCAGGGTGTAATCCAAATTTTACTTTTGTTTTGTAAAAGTGTGAACCCTTTTATCCCGCAAGTTTAATAAAGTTCTCTTCTTTTGTCTCATTTTAATTTTGTTTTGTTCTTTTTCTTTCTGAACAGTTCTCTTTTTACTGGTTCTAATGACATGGCATGCACAGCGGATCTTCGACCTAGTCTAATAAATCAATCTGAATCCGACTCAATGATGCAAGAGGTCGTTTGTGACGATGAATCTGAATGTGACGAAGGTGAAGCCTTCGAAGAGATAAATCGAGAACTGTGCCAATTTGAAGAAAAACCCTCCTAACCTAAATGACACTGAGGCTATGAATCTAGGAGACGCTGATAATGTCCGAGAAACCAAAATCAGCATCCATATTGAGCCGAATGTCAGGGAGGAATTGATCAAAACCCTCGTGGAATTCAAAGATGTTTTTGCATGGTCATATGATGATATGCCGGGATTAAGCACCAATTTAGTGGTTCACAAATTGCCCACTGACTCGGCCTACCCTCCGGTCAAGCAAAAGCTAAGGAAATTTAAAACGGAAATGAGTGTAAAGATCAAAGAAGAGGTGATTAAGCAGCTGCAGGCGAAGGTCATTCGGGTCACTCGATATCCCGAATGGTTGGCCAATGTGGTACCAGTTCCAAAGAAGGATGGGAAAATCAGGGTGTGCGTCGACTACCGCAATCTCAACAAAGCAAGTCCCAAGGACAATTTTCCATTGCCCAACATCCATATCCTGATCGATAATTACGCTAGGCGCGAGATCAGATCCTTTGTGGATTGCTATGCGGGTTATCATCAGATCCTAATGGACGAGGAAGATGCGGAAAAGACAGCTTTTATTATGCCATGGGGAACTTACTGCTATCGGGTAATGCCGTTCGGATTGAAGAATGCCGGGGCAACGTACATGCGAGCAATGACTGCTGTATTTCACGAGATGATACACAAAGAAATTGAGATGTACGTAGATGATGTGATCATAAAATCATGGCGTCAGGAAGACCATGTAGCAGACCTAAGGAGATTTTTCCAAAGACTCCGAAGGTATGATATCAAGCTCAACCCGGCCAAATGCGCATTCGGGGTTCCGTCAGGAAAGCTGTTAGGATTCATCGTTAGTCGACAGGGTATTGAGTTGGACCCATCTAAGATCGAATCCATCCGAGATTTGCCACCGCCAAAGAACAAAACAGAGGTAATGAGTCTGTTGGGTAGACTCAATTACATCAGCAGGTTCATCGCTCAACTCACAGCGACTTGTGAGCCCATATTTCGGCTGCTGAAAAAGGATGCTGCGGTAAGCTGGACGGCAGAGTGTCAAGAGGCTTTCGACCAAATCAAAGGGTATCTATCAAATCCACCCGTGTTGGTTCCACCTAAGCCAGGGAAACCCTTAATTCTTTATCTGACGGTCCTGGAAAATTCATTTGGTTGTGTACTGGAGCAACATGATGACACAGGAAGGAAGGAGCAGGCCATTTACTATCTTAGCAAGAAATTCACAGTATATGAGGTCAAGTACACTCAACTCGAGAAAACATGTTGCGCCCTAACTTGGGTAGCCCAAAAGTTGAAACACTACCTGTCCTCATATACTACTTATCTCATATCCCGTTTGGACCCATTGAAGTATATCTTTCAGAAACCTATGCCCACAGGGAGGTTGGCAAAATGGCAAATTCTGCTCACATAGTTTGATATCATCTATGTGACGAGGACAACCATGAAAGCCCAGGCGCTGACCGACCATTTGGCAGAGAATCCCGTTGATGAAAAATACGAGCCTTTAAGAACGTATTTTCCCGACGAAGAAGTGATGCATACAAGTGAGCTAGAGTTACCCGAGGAACCGGGTTGGAAGCTTTTCTTTGATGGAGCTACGAACGCAAAAGGGGTTGGAATAGGAGCAGTACTCATTTCGGAAACAGGACGCCACTATCCTGTTATGGCTCAACTACGCTTCTATTGCACCAATAATATGGCCGAGTATGAAGCTTGCATTTTGGGTCTGCGATTGGCTGCGGACATGGATGTCCAAGACGTTTTGGTCTTGGGAGACTCGGACCTCTTGGTACATCAGATTCAGGGTGAATGGGAAACACGGGATTTGAAACTCATACCATATCGACAATGCTTGCACGATCTGAGCAAGCGATTTCGATCGGTGAAATTCAAGCATATCCCGAGAGTTCATAACGGGGTTGCAGATGCATTGGCCACCTTAGCATCAATGTTGCACCACCCTGACAAAATGTATGTTGACCCTCTGCACATCCAGGTTCGTGATCAGCACGCTTATTGCAACGCGGTGGAAGAGGAAGCAGATGGCGAGCCCTGGTTTCATGATATCAAAGAGTACCTCAGAATGGGGATATATTCGGAACAGACCACTGGAGACCAAAAAAGAGCCCTTCGGCATTTGTCGAATGGTTTCTTCCTCAGCGGAGGATTTTTGTACAGAAGAACCCCGGATTTGGGATTGTTAAGATGTATATACGCCGATCAAGCCACGACGGTCATGGCAGAGGTACATGCTGGAGTTTGCGGGCCACATATGAGCGGATACGTGTTAGCAAGGAAGATCCTTCGAGCAGGGTATTATTGGCTTACCATGGAGCATGACTGTATCTCTTTCGTGAGAAAATGCCATTAGTGTCAGATACATGGAGATCTGATTCATTCTCCGCCAACAGAGTTACATACGATGTCAGCACCCTGGTCGTTTGTTGCATGGGGCATGGATGTCATTAGGCCTATCGAGCCGGCAACATCCAACGGCCATAGGTTCATTCTAGTAACCATTGACTACTTCACCAAATGGGTTGAGGCTAAAACCTTCAAGTCGGTAACTAAAAAGGCAGTGGTGGATTTTGTTCACTCCCATATTATCTGCAGATTTGGGATCCCAAAAGTAATCATCACGGACAATGGTGCAAATCTTAACAGCAGCCTGATGAGAGAGGTATGCCAACAATTCAAGATTACACATCGCAATTCCACCCCATATCACCCCAAGGCGAATAGAGCAGTCGAAGCAGCCAATAAAAACATCAAGAAGATACTGCGAAAGATGGTGGAAGGATCTAGACAATGGCACGAGAGATTACCCTTTGCTTTGTTGGGTTATCGCACTACCGTCCGGACTTCCATAGGTGCAACTCCTTATTTGTTGGTGTACGGAACTGAGGCCGTAATACCAGCAGAGGTCGAAATTCCATCCCTCCGGATTGTCGCTGAAGCCGAAATTGATGATGATGAATGGGTCAAAGCCCGACTAGAACAGTTGAGCTTGATAGACGAGAAAAGATTGGCAGCAGTGTGCCATGGTCAGCTATATCAGAAGAGAATGGCAAGGGCATACAATAAGAAGGTACGCCCCAGGAAGTTTGAAATAGGGCAGCAGGTATTGAAGAAGATCCTCCCACATCAGGTCGAGGCAAAAGGCAAGTTCGCCCCAAATTGGCAAGGGCCTTATATCGTGACCAGAGTGTTGTCCAACGGTGCTTTGTGTTTGACGAATATCAAGGGAAGATGTGTTGACATGGCTATCAATTCGGATGCAGTCAAGAGATATTATGCGTAATTTCTTTGATTATGGCAATTATTGGTTCGTTTGTTTGTACTTGGTACTTATTGGATAATGAAATAATGGAGACAATTCTTTCTTCTATCCAAACACTTTTTACCCTTGTTTCCCCCTTTTGAGCCTTAAGTTATTCTTTCATATCCCTCTTTTGAAATCACTAATGGAAAAAAATATGAAAAGAAGAAGAAAAAAAAAGAAGAGAAGGAAAAAGAAAAATTGTAAAAGAAAATGGAAAAAGAAGAAGATAAAAATCACAAGAAAAACAAAACCGTTGGGAACTACGTTTGACCTGATTCCTCAAAGAGGATACGTAGGCGCCTCACGGCTCGGTCATAGTGTGCATAGTGTACATAAGTGTGCATAGTAGGCACAGTGTGCGTAACGCACGTAGCTCAACATAGTGTAAAAAAAAAATCCCCCAAGCAAGAAAACTGGGGCAGAGGTTATGTTTTAAAGTTCCAACAAAGGTTTGATTCCAAAAGTTGTAGCGGATCACCCATCAAAGTTATTTCATTTTTGATAGCCTTTCTTTTAGCCCCACACCAAAACCAACATCGACGTCCAAAAGACCTCCCGATCAATATCTAAGAGGTGCCAAGTCAGGCAAATAAAGCCGAGAATAATACACTAATCCCCGGCAAAGAAGAGGATCATAAAACTGGAAATGAATTGATAGTCCAAAGGAATCTCCAGAAGAGAGGGTCATATCGACAGCACTCCAATTCTCCGTTGAAGAAATAAAATGAGAGAGTCTTGGCGGTGAAAACCTTCGCAGGCACCACAAGGCGACGAAAGATGAGAGATATAAAATGAGAGAGTCTTATCGGTGAAAACCTTCACAGGCACCATAAGGCGCCGGGAGCTGAGAGAAAAGAGAGAGTCTCATTAGTGAAAACCCCTCGAAGGGCACTATGAGGCGACAAGACAGATCAACAAAAGGATCCACGTTCGCAAAGAAATGGACGCCCATTTATCCCCAGCAAGTAAGGTCATCAGGCAAGTTGATTGATACAAATAGACTGGGTCGGGAATATATGGTGCACGTCATGATCACAAGGACCAGTCATGTCATCCAGATAAGTTCTTCTCTTTTCCTTTTTCCACCAAGTATTGGTTCAGAAAGATTTTCCTCCTTTTCTATCTTTTTCATTTTCTTTCTAAGAATTCGTTTTGAAAAAGATTTTTCAAAGTTTACTAACAGAGGCCGAAGGGGTACAAAAGAAAATACGAAAAGGATAGGCCAAGAGCCGAGGTCTTAGTTTAAATAGGCGCCCACCTGTATAACGAGAGGAATAATTTTCATGTCTTAGTTTAAATAGGCGCCCACCTGTATAACGAGAGGAATAATTTTCAGTCTTAGTTTAAATAGGCGCCCACCTGTATAACGAGAGGAATAATTTTCATGTCTTAGTTTAAATAGGCGCCCACCTGTATAACGAGAGGAATAATTTTCAGTCTTAGTTTAAATAGGCGCCCACCTGTATAACGAGAGGAATAATTTTCATGTCTTAGTTTAAATAGGCGCCCACCTGTATAACGAGAGGAATAATTTTCAGTCTTAGTTTAAATAGGCGCCCACCTGTATAACGAGAGGAATAATTTTCATGTCTTAGTTTAAATAGGCGCCCACCTGTATAACGAGAGGAATAATTTTCAGTCTTAGTTTAAATAGGCGCCCACCTGTATAACGAGAGGAATAATTTTCATGTCTTAGTTTAAATAGGCGCCCACCTGTATAACGAGAGGAATAATTTTCAGTCTTAGTTTAAATAGGCGCCCACCTGTATAACGAGAGGAATAATTTTCATGTCTTAGTTTAAATAGGCGCCCACCTGTATAACGAGAGGAATAATTTTCAGTCTTAGTTTAAATAGGCGCCCACCTGTATAACGAGAGGAATAATTTTCATGTCTTAGTTTAAATAGGCGCCCACCTGTATAACGAGAGGAATAATTTTCAGTCTTAGTTTAAATAGGCGCCCACCTGTATAACGAGAGGAATAATTTTCATGTCTTAGTTTAAATAGGCGCCCACCTGTATAACGAGAGGAATAATTTTCAGTCTTAGTTTAAATAGGCGCCCACCTGTATAACGAGAGGAATAATTTTCATGTCTTAGTTTAAATAGGCGCCCACCTGTATAACGAGAGGAATAATTTTCAGTCTTAGTTTAAATAGGCGCCCACCTGTATAACGAGAGGAATAATTTTCATGTCTTAGTTTAAATAGGCGCCCACCTGTATAACGAGAGGAATAATTTTCAGTCTTAGTTTAAATAGGCGCCCACCTGTATAACGAGAGGAATAATTTTCATGTCTTAGTTTAAATAGGCGCCCACCTGTATAACGAGAGGAATAATTTTCAGTCTTAGTTTAAATAGGCGCCCACCTGTATAACGAGAGGAATAATTTTCATGTCTTAGTTTAAATAGGCGCCCACCTGTATAACGAGAGGAATAATTTTCAGTCTTAGTTTAAATAGGCGCCCACCTGTATAACGAGAGGAATAATTTTCATGTCTTAGTTTAAATAGGCGCCCACCTGTATAACGAGAGGAATAATTTTCAGTCTTAGTTTAAATAGGCGCCCACCTGTATAACGAGAGGAATAATTTTCATGTCTTAGTTTAAATAGGCGCCCACCTGTATAACGAGAGGAATAATTTTCAGTCTTAGTTTAAATAGGCGCCCACCTGTATAACGAGAGGAATAATTTTCATGTCTTAGTTTAAATAGGCGCCCACCTGTATAACGAGAGGAATAATTTTCAGTCTTAGTTTAAATAGGCGCCCACCTGTATAACGAGAGGAATAATTTTCATGTCTTAGTTTAAATAGGCGCCCACCTGTATAACGAGAGGAATAATTTTCAGTCTTAGTTTAAATAGGCGCCCACCTGTATAACGAGAGGAATATTTTCATGTCTTAGTTTAAATAGGCGCCCACCTGTATAGAAGGTTACAACAGAAATCCTCAAGCAGGAAACAATAAAATCCCCAGCACCGAGAAGCAGAAGGTTGCAAACTCAGGCGCACGAGTCAAAAGGAAGAAAGGTCGCATTTTGAAAGAAGCGGCTTGTGAACATTAAATCATGCCCAGCATAACAAATCTGATGAAGAGAGTCGTACCACCAGAGGAACCACTAAAAAGCTTAATGAAGGAAGCCATGTCCTCAGCGGACCAAGTAAAATGATGAAAACTGGCATTCAGAAAGGCAAAGGACCAGTGTCGTCCCCCAAGTTCACAAAATAAAAGCATCGGAGGAAACGCAAGCCGACAAGAAAGCAAGGCGACAAGAACAAGTCGAAGATAGATAAGATCTTATGTTCCATAGTCTAGCCTAGCTTCTTGTTTTCCCTTTAGCACAATGTAACAAGGAGATCGGTAAGCGATAACAGCATACAGCAGCATGTAACAGCACGCAACAACAGCGAACGTTACAGTCACACGATAGTCCCAGCTACCAGAACTTCCCGAACTACATTGACCTGATTCCTGTTCAGCCCAGGATATGTAGGAAACCTCTGAGGCGAAGGTTCGGTCAAATCTTTTTCAAAAAAATGCTTCACACGGAGTACTCAGACGAGCAAAAATCGCCCGCTTTGTCTTTGCGCGAAAACCCTTCGTATCTTCGGGCAAAGAGGGGCAGCTGTAAGCACGTGATTTTTGCTTCACGGACAATCACTCCAAAAGAAATCGAAAAATAATGATAAATGGCCTCGCTGTACAATTTTTCGATTTTACGTGACATGTGCTGGTAGTCATTTGTGGTTCTGTCCGTGTTTCATTTAATCTTACCGAACAAAATACGAAATATGTATGTCATGTGTAATTGAACCGTAATTCGGTCATTAAAAGAAAATTAAAAGAAAATTCACAAAAAATATATTCTAGGATGTGATTTAACCTATTGAAATATTTTAATATGTGTGTGATAATGGTGTTAAGTGTTAAATTATTGGTTGTTTTAATTTCATTTAATTGTGTTTTATAATTAGAAAAAAAAACAACAAAAGAAAAATGCAAATTGTTAAGACATCGGATTTGGGCCTATTTTCATTTTTAAAATTGAGGCCCAAAAGCAGCCCAAGTCAGCCAGCCCAAACAACCCGTCCCCAGGCCATCAAAACGACGTAGTTCAACACCAAGACTACGTCGTTTCAGGGACAGTTCATCTCAGCCGTTCCAACCAGTCCAATCCAACGGCCAGGATCACACCCCAGATCCGTTTAACATGACCCGGTCCATCCCCCTACCCGGTCTCACCCACCATCACCCTCAAACGACGTCGTCCCCCTTTAATGAATAGATCCTGGCCCTTGATCTCACATGATCCGACGGCCAGGATCTAAACCCCTAGATCATATATAAGCCTCCCATCACACCCCACGCCCCCTATCTAAGCACTCCTTCAATCGTCTTCTTCACCAGACCCCGAACCCCATGAAACCCTAACGCCGCCCCCTTTTCCCTCACCATTAAACCCGGCAGCAAGGACGCCGGTGACCACCCCCTTAACACCCCTGATGCACCTCAACCCCTGAATCCAAATCCACCAACAGCTTGACTCGAATCCTCCCCCACCTTCTCGAATCTTCATTTGAAGATTCGAGACAAAACTCGATCTATACCAAACCACCCCAGATTCACACTAGACAGTCCCCTGACTACCCTCGTGACCAAACCAAGCCTGGTTTGGTCCAAATCTACCCACAAGTCCTAAAAAACCAAATCTGAAGATTCGAACCCTAGAACACAAAGAACCTTGGAATCCAACCGGCTTCATAGGGGGTTTGGGGTCTAATAGACTTTAATCAAGGTGTTCTCGGTTGAGAACACCCCGATTAAAGTTTGTTCGGCCTCAAATGGTCAAATCTAATTCAGACCTGGGTCGGCTTTTGTTAAACATTTTCAGTAAGTTTTCCTTTTTCTTTTTAGTTCTGTTCGAATATTGATTGAGTTTGTTAGCATGTTTTGTTGTGATTATTTGGTATTTCTGGTACTTTCATTCCAATTGCTTCCATCTTTGTAAGGCTTTTTATTTGGTTGATTGTTTTCTGTGCATGTTTGAATACGTTCTGTGATATACATGTTCGATTAGATTAGTCGTCGCATAAATAATTCATATGGCCTCCCAGTATTGTGCAAAGTTGTCTGAAGTCATTCGGGACCCTGTACGGGTTGTTTATTTAATCGACTGATTATTTCTTGTTATAATTAGTATAGTCGATTTGATAAACGTCGTCGATTAGTTTTCTGTGACTGAATGTTCAAATGTTTTGATAACTTCACATGACTGATCGAACTTTGTTGTTAATTGGATGACACTATTTTGTAACTGCAATGCAAATGATTAGGATCCAGCCTAGGGCAGTTTTGAATTTGAACTTTCAGAAGTTCAAAATGCCCTGATGCTGCAATGGTTTAGGACAGTAATAATCAGGGTTTAACAAGGATAATTTGGGTGTAAAAAAGAACAGAAATGATTAGTTTAAATGAGCTGACAAATAGGGTACTGGATTAGGATTAAACTAATGTAATAGAGGGGAGCCAAACTTGGTATCATGGGGTTGATTGAATAAAAAGGGGTGCCCATGCTTTTGGGCAGAAAATACAGGCTAAAGGCCTGTCGAATGGATGGGCATGGGGAATACTTTGATTAGTTTAAAAAGAAGTTATGAGCAGGAAAGAGGGGAAGGGTTCAAGGCAGCTTAGTGCTTGCCATTTCTGCCTATAAATAGGCTGTTTCAGAACATAAAAGGGGCTGGACATTTTTTAGTCTTCAGAAAAGGAAAAACAGAAAGAAAATTTCAGAACATTGTAACCAAACATTGTCTGAAAAACTGCATAAGAGATTAAGTTGGCCAAGCTGCCTTGGCCAAGTCAGTTACTCTAATTGAACTGTTGTTGCTTTGGCATTGAATATTCTGGTTTTCTCGGCTGTTTTACTACTCTGTGTCTGGGATTGTTTGCTTGGTGTTCGACCACCTGTGGGTTTCCTCGTTGTTGAAACTGCTGTTTGTTTGTCTGTGGACTATTGGTGACATTGTTGCTGATTGTTGTTGCTGCCGATTGTTGACTGTTGTTTACCTGTTGTTGCTGTGTTGTTGCATACTACCCAGCTGATCATTCTCCTTCTTCTTTTGTTTTCCTATACCAGGTACACGACTAATACTGTCAATGTAACTTGAAAGTTGAGCATGAATACAAAAGAGAAGAGCTGAAGATTGTTTATTTTTATACATAGCCTGTATGTTGAATATCATGTGATGTATAATAGTTTACATTTTTTTTGTTTGGATATTGGAGTTAGCTCTCATACATAGTAAATGTCAATGCATGGTAACTTGATATCCTATTGTGTGTGTAGGCTGATAGATAAAAGGTTTGACAGTGTAGTAGGTTATAGCTCAGAAATCAGCTATGTTTGTGATCAGCATGTCCATTAATGCATGAAAACTATCCATCATTAGTTAATTTCCTTCCCTTTTGATAAACTGCCTTGTTATAACTGATAAACCACACCTTTAGAACAAAGAACACAAGTTTACGGTCTCAACCTCACGAAGGTCGAGCCCAAGTTGAAACGGACTAAGCAGGCCCTTGTCGGAAAATCAGTGGCCCAAGCCTGGCCAATCCCGCATGAGCTGGGTTTGGGCCCATAAGATTCGATCGCTTGCCCGTGGGCGTGGCCCTGTTTCTGATTTTGTAAAAGCATTCAGAATCCTGCTATAAATAACCGGCAAACATGTAATTAACTAGGGCTATTTCTGCTTTCAATTAGTAGAGACAAACGCGACAAGAAACGTAGCTACTATAGGATATCCTTTTAAAATAAAGACGAGATGAGCCTCGACAAATAAAAATGCACAAGCTGCGGGGCCCTCATTAAATGTATATATCGAAGCATTCAGTTTCCAGGGCGGGTTGTTTAGCAAATCTCACGGTCTTTCCAGAATAATAACGCGATAGTCTCTTTAGGACGCGCCTTAATAAACATTACCTTCTTAAACTGGGGTGCACATTTATGTGACCCAAATCCAAATCCCAACGGAGTCGAAATGTGTCTCTAATCACGGGTACATTGATTATGGCGTGGTCTGAGATGCATTTCCATGACGTTGCAAATTCCTTTTAAAAAAATAATGAATGAGACGAGCCTCGACAAACAAAAATGCACAAGCTGCGGGGCCCTCTAAATGTATATAGTAAAATACTTAGAATTCGGGACAGGCCGTTTAGCGAATCTCACGGCTTTTTCCCAAAATAACAATACGCTAGTTGCTTTAGGCGCGTATTTAATAATGTTATCTTCCTAAACTCGGGTGCACATTTATGTGACCCAAATCTCAATCTCAACAGAGTTGAAACGTAGCTCTAACCACGGGTACATTGATTGTAACGTGGTTCGAGGTGTGTTTTCCACGATGTTGCAATTCCTGATAAAAATAACAGTAAATGATAAAAGCGGTTAAAAGACAAAATTGGCACATAAGTTCATATTTGTATAAAATCAGATAATCAAGCCGAATATAACAGTTGAGCGACCGTGCTAGAACCATGGAACTTGGGAATGCCTAACACCTTCTCCCGGGTTAACAGAATTCCTTATCCGTATTTCTGGTACGCAGACTGTAATATGGAGTCATTCTTTTCCTCGATTCGGGATTAAAATTGGTGACTTGGGACACCCTAAAACCTCCCAAGTGGCGACTCTGAAATAAACAAACCAATCCCGTTTCGATTGTCCTTTAATTGAAAAAACTCCCTTGTACCCTCTCGGGTACGTATAAAGGAGGTGTGACACCTCATATGGAGAGATACAAACTAGATCAGATTTCAGAGTGGAAGCTCATCACCAGATAGAATGTGCAGAGAAATTGCAAGCCATATTCACATCAGAGGCAATACATATATCAGATGGCAGAAACATTTGGAGGCATTGAATTGGTATCCTTAGAAAAGTTTAGTTCTTTATTATTGCAAATGTACTGCCCTTTTTTATAGTGCAGATTGTATAGGTGTTAGATTGTGTACAGGTTATAGCTGAAATTAAAATCATGTATAGGTTATAGTTGAGCAATCAGTTGTCAAGCAGAGTTAAGGAACTGGTGACCAGTTCCTGTATTTTATTGATCTTTTTTGGTGAAATAAAATGGAAGTTTACCATAAAAAGAAAGAATGCAGGAAGGTTTCAAAAAGCTTTAACAAGAGCTAACCTACTCATGACGACACACCTATGTATATAAGAACTACTACTATATTAACCCCTTACTCACTAACCAATTGACATATATATAATTTGATAATCTCTCGAATGGGCCTCAACCTTAGCTATAGTCGTAACATCAATTCTTTAGATGATTTTTAACAAGCCACATGGATTACAATCAGAGAGTACGAAAAGAACTAAACCAGTGATCGATGTCCTTTGCATCAAAAGGTGGTACTATATATTAGCAACTGTAAGCATATCCCAATCTCAAAAAAGAGTTAAGTGGTAGTAGATTTATTACAAGAATATAAATATCCAAGCAAATATACATCTTTCATACCAGAAATAGAAGACTATGCCTATGAACTATAGATCACAAGAAAAAGAGGATAACTAAAGCAAAATATACAGTTTTCTGCTCTGCTCATATAAAATCAGAAATCATGAATCTGCGCCAACCAAAAAGAAAATACTTGTCATATTAGAACATAGTCAAGTTGATGAAATTTGAGAGAGAGGGGAAGAGATTCTGACACATAACTATTACTATCTTGTCTCTGTCACGATCCCGGTTCGCCCTCCGCGAACCATCGTGACGGCACCTAGTCCTCTACAACTATGTAAGCTAAATTGCGGAAGATAACCAAAATACGGAATAAAAACAAATTAAAATAAAATGAAGAGTGATAAAAATAGTATTTAAAAGTGCCGTTCGGCATATACAATACAACATTCTCAGAATCAAGTACACTATCCCAAAATCGGGAAACTCACGTAACCACAAGCCTTTGAATGTCTAACAGTGTCTAACTCCAGAATATCTAACAAAGAAAAGAAAAACAGAAGGGCAAATGTTTAAAAGCTAGAATAGAAAGGGACTCATCGGTCTGCAGACGCGACAGATGTACCTTGAAGTCTCTAGAGCAGTCGCCTCACCTCACGGGTAATAAGGCAGAGTCGCAGTACCTGGATCTGCACATGAAAAACATGCATAGAAGGGGCATGAATACACCACAACGGTACTCAGTTAGTGCCAAGCCTAACCTCGGTCGGGTAGTGACGAGGAAGGTCAGGGCCCTACTGAGGTTAAATAAAATATAAAGATCAACAGTATAGAACAGAACAGTATAAATAAGTACAGTAGTAAAATAACACATGATGTACAGGATAGCAACAACTATACAGAAACAAGGTAAACACGGAAAAGAATTACAGCTCAACACTGATACACTCAAATTACACTTTAATTAAATAGTGTAAAGCGGTCGGTGTCAAATATAATAACCCAACAAGGTTGGGGTCGAATCCCATAGGGAATAGGTGTGAAAAGTGTGAAAAGGTTACTCAAATAGTGTGTTACTTGACTAAAGTCGTAATCCTATTCGGTTAATGGTAACAAGAGTATGAAATGATTTTGGTTTGAAGAAATAACTAATTGTAATGTTGAGAATGTAAATAATTTGATTAAAGAAACCAAGGTTGTGTCCCCTTCAATGAAGTGTAATACTATCGGTGTTAATATGATATATTTCTAATGGAAGGTTCTTTTGATATGTAAATAATTTCTAAATGACTACCCAATATTTTCCAATAATTGGGTAGTATTTCCTCTTTATGATTTTTCAAATGTAAAAGAGTTGCAATTAAGAACAATCAATATATGCCAAATAAAGCACACTTATTCCTAAGCGATTCTATTAAACAAGATTTAAAGCCTTGAGTCTTTGATATTCATTTCTATCAAATTCTAATCCACTTTCCCAAGCAAAGTAAGAATTTAATGGCACTTGTTAATGTTTGCAACCACCAACAATAAATGGATAATGAGAAGTAAATAAATAGCAACCAACCATTATACATATAATCAATGTTAAACACCCATTAACATAACACCCATTTAGGGTCCACAACTTTAGTATTTAAAGTTAGCTACACATACTAGAATACAAAAGGATGAGAATATTTAATGCCATAAAGCTTACAAAGTGCAAGATTCTTGCTTCAAAAGCTTCCAAAAGAGAGGAATAATAAAGCCTTGGATTGTAGCTTCAAAATCAGACCAGAAAGCCACCACAAAACCCCAATAAATCTATTAATAGCGGGTCAAAACTCGGGACAAAATCGGATAAAAATACCCTTTCCGGTTAAATATGTGACTGCATATCTGTCGCATAACAGACATGCAGTCCGCATTCTTGACATAGCCATTACATCTTCAAACCCTAGTCAAACATGTTATGCGATCACAGACTGGACCACATTTCTTGCACTGGACTTTGGCCAGTAAACTGTTGCGGTTTGCGATCCTTTTGAGCATTATGCGGCCCGCGTGTTGGATTTGCGGTCCACATTTCCATATTTACGATATATTTTGCTCTTTTCTTGTTTTTTTGTGGCTTTTTGATTTCATTTCCATGCTCTTAAGTCCTTAAATCTCATACACTGCAAAAACACTAAAATTACATAAGTATAAAAGATAATTGCATTTAAAACAAACTGAAATCTAAGCAATTTGTATTAAATGTGCCGAAATTCTCCGGCACATCAACACCCCCAACTTAAACTCTTGCTAACCCTCAAGCAACTAAAATGACAATATCCTATTCTAGACTCCATCTAAAAGATATGAAACAATAGTGATCGTGGACGGTGTTCGTTGTTAGTACTACAAGCATGCATTTTCGATTGTTTTACCCTTCCTGAACCGTCAATATTTACAAAGAAACTAATAAACTTCTGAAACTTTGAGCCTCGACCAATTTGACAAAATGTTACCCTCAGCTGAGTGCACTTACATTTGACTCAAAAACTCAACTTCGGTCCAACCTCACGATTCATGTGCCTTCACTAGAAAGAAAGTCCCAAACTCACAATATTCACAATAACAACAAAAAGGGACGAATTCACAAATACACTCACTCTCAAAAAGAGTTTCAAGTGTTACAACATACCATACCATAGGCTTGCCCTTACTTAATTCACCGGTTTATTCTAAGAACGCTCGGCTGGAGATCCCATAAGGACTTTTTAAGCTTGTAATGTAGGTTTAGGGAAGGGTCGGATAACATTTGGGTACAAGTGACTACACCCTCCTTGAACACTACTCACATTTTTCTTTCTTGTTGCTCTTTGCTTCTTTTCAAACCACATAACCATCATTAGATTCTCTTTATCCAACATTTGAGCCACCTTGACTACTTCTTTAATTCTCTTCAAGACTCCATATGCATATATACTTACAATTCTCTTTTTTCTTTCTTTTCTCTTGCAAAATTTACCTTTGGAACTTGAGTAGTTTCACACCTTGAGGTACACTTTCCTACACTTATTGCACAACCTTGCTAATTTTCGGCTTGACACTACACCCCCAACTTAGGCTTTTAGCCTCATTCTCAATGTTCAAGGAGGGACGAGTTCAAAGGAGGGAATTAGTTTACAAAAGGGAAAGGTTTGTAATGAGGTATCCAAAGAAAAGATTAAAGGCTCAAGTGGGGTGACTAGTGATACACTCTGTACAATGGGTGGCTTGAAAGGCTAACTGGTTTTCCAAAATTCACAAAGACGGCCTAAGGGCATTTCTCCAATCAAATGTAATTATTATAAGCATCGAAAAACCAACCGGGCAAGTTCTAGATGGCAGATGTAAACACAAGAATTATTTACACAAATACTCACACACATGGCACACGAACTGTTTGGCTCAACATAGTTTTTAGTCCTCGAATCAACATTTGGCAACTCAAAGCTTTCATCATATATACAAGTATAACTCTACGTAGATATAGAGTCAAAGAGCGAGCCTCAAGTTTACACAGTTGATTTCCTTTTTGTTTTTTTATATATATATACTAATGGAAGGGTATAAGCTATATACATACACACATGCTTGACACTAGACAACTACACCAAACCGGTCAAAATGATTCATTCTACCGCACTGGTTCTACTATTACACCCTTGGAAAAGAATCCGGAGAAAAAAACCCAAGGGGAATTCATTGCTAATTACTAAACATAGACATGCAACTATCTACTTGTTTCTTTTTATATATACAAAGATAACTTATATACTAAAATCAAAAAACACCAATATATATAGAATCACAAAACAAAAATAAATGCAAAATTTGCTTATATAACACAAAAACATAAACATGTACAACAGTTGCCAATTTCACAAAAATATAATACAAGGCTACCACCCCCAACTAAAAAGCATGCATTGTCCCCAATATATAAGAGTGTAAAACAGAGTTTAGGGGCTACCTGAGGTGCACTAAGCGCTATGGGAGTCGGAAGCCGGTTGAGTAATGATGGGGTCACCCTCTGATGCTGAAGCTGGGACCGATGAGATCTCGGCCTGAGGAGTGACCTCCACTGATGGAGGAGGGATCTCTGGCGGACCTAATAGTGGAGCTGGGGCCTGTGAGATACTAGCCTCGCCCGCTGATGGCTGAGTGGTCGATGGATCTGCCGCGGCGACAATGTCTGCTAGCGAATGTGCGATTGCCACCTGAATTGCTACTTGTTATTCATCCTCAACTGTAGAGGCAACAATCTGCTTGCCCTTCTCCTGAGGGCCATCATACTCCTCGGACCATGAATCCTCCTCATCCTCTCCCTCGTCTGCCTCCTCACCCTCGGAATCTGTAGAGTGCCTGGAATCCTCCTCAGAAGGAATATCAATACATTCAGGGGCAGTAGGAGGTTGTGAAGCCCTGGAAGTCGGAGGTGCAATGTCTGTCATCAGTGTGGAGAAGTCGAGATCCAGGCCTGGTACTGATGTGTCTGCTCCTTGCTCACCTTCCTTGGGCAGGAAGGATAATAGATCAAACTCTAGAGACTGCATCTTGTGGAGTTCAGTCTTCATAGTGGCAACTTCCTCCCGGAGCTTTGGCAAGTCACTAACCTCACCCCGCTCTATCTTCTCAACCCACACCTCAAGCTGAGTCAAGCGATCCCCATAGATGTTTGTTGTTGCTGGAGAGCCGTCACTGAGGACTGGATAAGAGTCAGGGCTTGCTTGATGAGGGTAGGGAGATTATTCAGAAGCTAGTCTACCTTAGCATTGTCATGTTGCACTAATAGACCTAGCCTTGAGACAGCTGGCAGTGCAGTAGAAGGCTGAGCAATGGTGGACTAAGAAGTGGGCTGCAAAGTGGAAGCGGATGCAATTGTAGCCTGAGGAGACGCAGGAGTCTAGGAATCTGAAGGCTCTACATCAGCTGGAACCTGAGTCTGAACCTCTGGTGGAGCAACAACATCACTAATGCACGTGATATCAATATCCTTTAGCGCCTTCCTTGTCTTGTTAGTGTGTGGCATAGTGGGGACTGTCACAGCCTTACAGAGGGCTATGATGAAGCAGGGGAATGGAAGTGATGTGGCTGTCTGTTTTGCCCGGATCCCTATCTTTCGGAAGATAAAATCACCCACATCAATCTTGATTCCTGCCATAATGCATGCAATGTTAAGAGCTTTCTCAATGCTTATGTCAGTCTCGTTTCTAGACGGTACCAATCGAGAGGTGATAAAGCTAAGCCAAAATTTTCCCTCTCGTGTGAGATCCTCCTTGAATATTTTGTGCAATGGGTTGATCCAAGCAGGGGTCCCCTTGGCTATCATAGAAGTTATCCAGCTATGCTCATTATCCCGGTTTGCCCATTTGGCAACATACTCAGCTACACCCAGGCTCCAGTCAGGGAAGTAAAACTCATTGATGATCTCACTGTTGCAGAACACACTCTTCCCCTGAATTAATATAGTGTCACAGAAAACCCTGTTGCGCTTGTGGTGAGTAGTCCTGGAGGCTCCATAGAAGGCATAAAACACACGGACAAGGGTTTCATTATAGTCATCAGGCAGCTCAGTGAAACACTCCCATTTTGTTGCTTTGATGTTCTCCCAGATGTGGGGGTACTGCTCTTGTGGCCCATTCAGACTTAGTTGCTTTTCGGCTAGGATTTTGCATTTTGTCAACCCTTCTCTATATAGTTCTCTGGACCCTTCGACCCCAAACCTGAGCTGGAAGTCATTTCCTCTTTTCCCCCTTGCCTCAGCTTGTAGGTCAACTGAGGGAAAGGTATCCTCCTCTTCAGACTGGGAGTCAAGTGAACAGTAGGGTCCGGTCGTGAACGTTTTACTTGTTGAATTTGACAACTAGTGGAGGCCCTTTCTGGGAAGAGGCTGTATGTTTCCTGGGACCCATATCTGCACAAAAATGAAATGTGAGCAACATGGTAGGCAATAATGAAAAGAAAATAGAAAAACTAAAGAAAAATTTAAGAATGCGACAGGTTATGCGGTCGCATAACCACTATACGGACCGCAAACTTGTCGCAAACTCTCAGACTCATGAATTGATCTAAGTATGCGATGGGTTATGCAGTCGCATAACCATTATGCGGTTCTCATAACCATCGCATACTTGAAAGCTCAGAAAATAGAATCACAAAATGCGATTGCAAAATCCACCGCAAAGTTGGATATGCGATCGCAAATTGGTTGCAAACAGCATATTATAAAACTTGGTAGACTGTCTGGGTATGCGGTGACTTTTCGGTCCGCATATCAATTATACGATCGCAAAGTCGCCGCATTTTGTCATCTTCTTCAGCCAGCTAGGGTTCGCTTTTGCTGCAAAAATGCGAACCGCAAATCGATTATGTGATCCGCAGAAGTCATCGTTCTTAATTGTTTGACTTCAACCCTCAACAATGGTGGACCCGGTTTTTGCTACCCATTACCCCAAACATACAACCTAACCAAAAACCCTATCACATTACGAATAGGTACCCAACTAAAACAAAAGAGAAAGAAAACATGAAATAGAAACAAAACAAAATTGAAATTGAAGCTTGCAAGGATGAAATCGGGACAAGAAATACGTACCAGTGACGGATTAATGAGCACACATAGGAGATGATTTCACAGATATTGCCTTAGGTTATTGGTTCACGATCCATTTTGCCTTTTCTCGTTTTCCCCCTTTTTATTTTTATTTTTGTTTTGTTTTGGTTCTGATAAAAAAAAATCTTTTGTTTAGAATGTGTAAAAGCTGAAGGGATGTGAGGGACTTACCTGGGAGAATTGCGATAGGTAAGTCACCGCATAAGTGTTATGCGGTGGATTCAATTTGAATTGCCTGAGGGTGAAAATGCGGTGCACTATGCGATCGTAAAATGGGAATGCGGTCCGCAAAGTGCACATCCTTGCCGCATTCTTGTCACCAATTTTTGCCAAACACAATGCCTGAGTTTGCGTCCACAATGCGGTCCGCATAGTGAAAATGCAACCGCATTTGTGTAGCAAACTTCCCAAAGTGATTTTTCTTCCCTTTCACATGCAATCCTACCCAGTGTTATGATCTTTTGAATCCCCTACACTCTAACACACACTTTAAATTGCTCAAGTAAATCTATCTAACAAAAAAAAATTAAACATTTAAAGGACAAAAAAGGGTGTTACCACACATGGGTTTCCTCCCATGAAGCGCTTGATTTAACGTCGCGGCACGATGAAGTTGGCGTTCCTTTGGATTCACTCATTGGTCGGGCACGGACCATCTTTGAAAGCTAACTGCTCCACCAAATGTTTTTCTCCATCTGTGCCCAAGTAGTGCTTGACTCGCTGGCCATTCACTTTGAAGGTTCGGAGCCCATCCTCCGATTCTAGTTCCACTGCTCCAAAAGGAGAGACATTGACCACCTTGAACGGACCGGACCATTTCAATTTAAGCTTGCCCGGAAATAATTTGAGCCTTGAGTTAAAGAGCAAAATCAAGTTGTGAGCACATGATTTTTGCCCTATATGAATTACTCCCATAAATCCAAAACAAAACAATTTCTTTCAGTGTTTGCAATTTTGGGAATTTTCGTGGCATTTTCTGGTAATTATTTGCATTTGTCTGTGCATTTTTATTTTATTTAATTAATGAAAATTACAAAAAATATGTTGCATTTACATTTAGGATTTAATTTTACATTTTTAGGAATAATTGACAAATTATTTTATAAAAATAGGAAAAAATCACAAAAATAGTTTATTTTGCACGTTTAATTTTAATTTTGAATTTTAGTAGTTTTTTCCTTTAATTTGGTTTTTAATTATTTGTAGTAACAATTATTAGGGATAATTAATTTAATTTGGTAGGATAATTTGGTTTAGAATTTAATTTAGGTTTTAATTTTAATTTTGGAAAAAAGAAAAAAGAAAAAAGAATTGTGAAATTGAAAAAAGGAAAAGAAAGAAATAAGAGGGTTAAATCTGGGCCAAAATCAACCCATATTTCCCCATCCCAAACATAATCACCCATGTACCCGGCCCAAACCCACACCTCACCCGGTCCAAATCCCCCAACTAAGTCAAACGACGCCATTTCAGCAGGCTTGATCTGGGCCGTTGATATCGCCTGATCCAACAGATCAGAACTGGGAGGAGGGCGGGGGGTTTCAATATATATATGTCCGAACGTACCCTACCCTCTCTCATTTCATCATTCCCACACCCCCGTTTTCAGAGAGCCCTAGCCTAACCCTAACGGAACCGCCCCCTTTTCCGCCACCATCCACCGGCGGCGCCACCTCCAACCACTCCCAAAATGACACCCCAAAACCATCAAGAGTCCCTCATTCCAAATTCCCCTTCCATTTGCCTCGAATCAACCTAGAAAGTCTCGAATCTGGTTTTAAAAGAAAACCCTAGCGCCGCCCTTGTGCTCTCCGGTGGTGCCGCCGCCTCCATTCCGCCCCAAACTAACACCCCACAACCCCCAGGATCCCTTCATGCCAAATCCACAACTACTCTCCTTCGAATCGACCCGGAGCTCCGCGAATCTTGAATCTGAGGTCAACCCTAAAAAGTTCAAACCACTCTGTCGTCAATCCTAGTGCATGCATGGGCAGAAGGCACCGTTCTTCGAGGTCTAAAGTTCGGATTCAATGTTTGACCTTAGCTTTGTTAGGGCTTTCATCTCCGATGGATTCTGAGTCTAAATCGATAAGCCTTTTTCTTCTCTTATCTTCTCTTCCTTTTGATTGTCTTATTCTCTTCCTCCTTCCCTTTTCTTTAGTTTAAACTTCTTATACCAGTCTGACTGAAACTCGACTAATCTCTCGAGTTTAGATTGGTCTTCCGGTCATTGTTCTTCTCTTTTTCGTGAAAGTTTATTTTCTGATATCTTTAGTCCGTTGTGTCAATAGCATGGATAACTCTCTGATCCTGTTTTCTGTTTAGCCATACAAGTTATTTTAAAATTAAGTTACTTCAACTGAGTTAAAACCTTGCCTAGTCATTGTTAATTGATCAGTAAGTTAGTAGGGTTGCTTTGAAATCATTGCAAGTTATCATGGCTTGCAGATTTTTTCTTTTGAAATAGATAAGGGTTCGTCTGGGCTTTGGTTTGTCTTTGGTCCATTTGGCAAAAGGCAGCCCAAATTGTTTTGGGTTCTTGGGGTAAATTCAACCGTGGGTTAATTTGACCCATGTCTCATTTGGGGTTTAAGGTAAATAACAGGGGTATGGGGGTTAGTTTGGGCAGTCTTAGTGAGGGAATCTACTTATAACTGTCTGGGAAGCTTCTAGGAAGCTGGGGAGGGAACTACTTTGCAAAGTCTGAATTTAAACCAAGGGTGTTTAAGCTAAAATAAAAATTAGGGAGGGACTAGAAGTGCAAAGGAAAACTTTTGTGTTTTCCCTATTTGCTGGCCTATAAAGGCATTCTTACTTGCCTTAGAAGGCAGGGATTAAGAATTGAAAAATAGAAGAAATTGGAAACTGCTGAAAAATACTAAAAGGGTTTGAATAATCAGAAAAATACAAAGAAAAATCACAAAATTACTGTTACATTGAAGTTTTTCTGCAATTCCTAGGGTTTTCAAGTTTTGAAGTAATCTCTGATTCATTCTGGGCTCAAAATGGTTTAAAGAAGTTGGATTTGCTGTTGTTGAAATGCTGAAGTGCATCCACTTCTACTGCTGATCTTCTCAACTTTTCTTTTACTCTAATTGTATCAAGTACTCTTTTGAACTGTGACAGGAAATGATGCCTGACTGAGTCTCTGTGTGAAGATCTGTAAACCGAATTGAAGTTAAATGACAAATATTAATGTTGATTACTGCTTGATTCTGCCATTTTTCTTTATTTATTTCATGTTTGCCTAGTATAGCTTATTTTGCATACTCCATTCCTTGATATTACATTTGTTTTAAGTAATGGATTTGGACCTTGTCTGAATGTAGTTGATTCAGGATTATTTATTTAGACTTAGTGTAATATGTGTTAGTTGAGGATCGTGATTCTTAGTCTAATTAGTGTAATATGTGTTAGTCCAATGATGTCAAAGTGTCACTTAGTTCTGCTTCTGCTTGTGTATGAGCTTCTTGCATTTTTAAAAGGGCTTTCGACTGGGTATAGAGTGAAAATTTCTTGTTGAAGCTATATTATCAAACATATACATGTATTTCGAGGTCCTTTCAGGTATTTTGATGGAAACTGAAATAAGAATTGGTTGTGTTTGATAGCTAGGCTAGTAGTGTGAACGATAATGATGTTCTAGGGAAGATTCATTCAGTGTTTCAATTTCAGTAATGATTGATAATGGGTCTGTTGTTATTTCAGCATGGAATGTTCTATTTTGGCAAGATAGGGAGATCGCCTGTGGAGTTTTGTTGAAATAAATCTCACTAGGAATTGCATATTCACTTCAGAAGATATGTTAGTATTAAAATATGCTTTGCATTTGAGTCAAGGATTATCAGAATTGGTTCAAACTCAGATTTTCTTGAATGATGTAATTTGCCTCAAACATTGGCGCTGAATCGTGAAACTGGACTGCCTTCTTTGGCCCAGTTATGCCGAATCTCTTTTCAGCGATGGGATTTTCATCTGGGTTCACGTCAAGCCCAGCTGCTTCTTTCGCTGGTCATGTAGTAACTGGCAGTTGGCCGTTGGGCCTCTAACCAGCCTGAGCCTTTTCGTAATCAAACATGGATCGTCTATTACTAGTTTGTTGATATTTAGATTTTAGCTTAAACATTAGCATAAAATAAGTAGAAATCCTCTTACGTCTTTTAATCAAATAGTTATGCTCATTAATTAGTTGAGGTGTTCCACATTTAACATAAATAGTTATGGCTCTCACAGTTAAGTCTAGAAGTTAAAACATATTGAGGTATGTTGTGCCAAACAAAATTACAAATGCATGGCCCTCTACTAATTTCTTATGATTTAGATACAACAAATAACCAATTATCGTAGTTTGCTTTAGGCACGTTTAATAGATTATCGTGGTCGTGGACACGTTCGCGTGACATAATTACGATCTTAAAAACAACACGAGGGATGCGTTCGCGCAACTTCAACCAATTTTTCTTAAATAAATAAACAAGGCATTATTAATTATGGACATGTTCGCGTGACATGATTTTTGACGCGCCAAAGGAAAAGAGTATACGTACGCGTAACTCAATCCTTTACAAATAATCAAGTGATTTAAAAGCAGTTAGGGTAAATGCACATAGGATCTAAAATGAGTAATTAAAATTTTTAATAAGCCAAGTATGATCAAAGCGACCGTGCTAGAACCACAAACTTGGGAGTGCCTAACACCTTCTCCCGGGTTAACAGAATTCCTTACTCGGATTTCTGTGTTCGCATACCGTAAATAGAGTCAGTTTTTCTCGATTCAGGATTTAAACTGGTGACTTGGGACACCATAAATTATCCCAAGTGGCGACTCTAATTTTTAATAAATAAACAATCCCGTTTTGATTGTCCTTTAATTGGAAAAACTCCCTTATACTATAGCCTTTTACGGGGTATAGGTAAAAAGGAGGTGTGACAGCTCTGGCGACTCCACTGGGGATCGAACCTAGAATCTCTGGTTCACGGTTCAAGAATTCGAGCTTGCTAATGTGATTCTGCTTGGTTCTATTTATTGTTGATATTACTGTATTCTGTGAACTTTTTGTGCTAAATGTTATATGTTTACTGCTTTAATATTATTTGGATTGTATATAACTGTCTTCTTACGCCACCCATCTGAGTCTTCTGAAAATGGTGCATACGTTTGCGTTGCCCGCTTTTTCTATAGAAATTATACCAAGCCGAACGAGGCTGGGCAAGCAACAAGGCCGGGTAGACTTCAGTGCTCCCGATACGTCGCCCCCTCCTCGGCCCTAGTTGTCCGCTCGGGTACCCCAAGTCTAGACCAAAACCCCAGGATTTAAACCTAGAAAAACACAGCCCCATGCCGGATACCTAGTAGGAACGTTTGTTTGCATCATGTGCATTTGACTTAGGGGACTCGACACAGGGGTTGGGTCCGTCTAGGACAGGTGTGCCCGAAATAACAGACCATCCTGATGCATCCTATGTGCTATGTAAATATTTATTTGTTTTGGCTTGCATGCTGACCGGCTAGAGAAAATAAAGCGAAAAAAAGAAGAGAGGAAAACCAAGAGTGATATAGGGAAGGAAATAAAACCCGGTTCTAAACATCCCGGTATTTGAAAGCCCAATTTTTTTTTTCAAAAAAGGAAAATAGAAAAATAGTTATTTTTAAAAGAGTCAAACACTGTGTTCTGTCAAATGTGTCGAAACTGACCGAACTACGCAGGTCTGATACTCACCGGATGTGGGATACGTAGGCAACCTACATAAGGTTCGGCCTTATTTTTGAAAAAAGAGAGAGAAAAACAAGAAAAGAGGGTCGGTGGTTGAGTGAATGCAATCTTGATTTCTGGTCGAAATAAGCCGATCCAGCTTCGGCAATGTCTTAAACCGTTCTTGCCGAGATAGCCTCAGAGTATTCTTCAGTTGTCGAAAGGCTACTTTCGTAAAAGAATGGACAGGTTTGTGAAGGGTCATAAAATAATTCCCCCCGGCCTCAAAATTCGCGTGAAATTGGGAAGGAGCCGCATTTGCAAAAATGCGAGGCTCATTTACAACCTCACTCAAAAGGTACGTGACTACGAAGATGACCTGCAGAAAGCTGAGTCTGAACTAGCAAAAGCACGGGCAAGGTTGGCTAAAAGCGCCGAAGGGCGTGCAGCTTTCGTTCAACAGATGAAAGAAAGATATGAAAGAGGGGTCACAGGTTGGGAAAAGGCAATTGGCAACCTCGAGGGTGAAATGGCTAAACAAGCCAAAAATTTTAAGGCTGAAAAAGAACATTGTTATGCCTTAATGGCACGGCTAGAAAGGGACTTGCAACAACTCCAGGAGCAGAACCAAGTAGCCGAATGAACTTTGGAAGCCAGAACCGAACAAATTGGGCATTTGTTTCAAGAGAAGGGCGCCATAAGAGAGCGAGTCAAAAGGGTCGCAACTATATCGCAATGAAGTGCAGTAGCTGTAAGGATATGACGAGATCTATGTTCTTCGCTACTGTGATGATTTTTGTTCGCCGGGTAATGGAAGATCTCTACCACCTTCAGGGGGATTTAGCAAGTCGGCCCGCAGCAAGGCCGAATGACGCCCCGCGGGTCCCAGGGACATTTGAGGTATTGATGTATTCGTGATTTCTTGAGTCTGTGCTTTCTTTCCATTAAAGTCTGCCAGTTGTTTTGGAGTTTGTATTTCTATTATCAGAGTATGTGGGCTGTTTGTTTTTAAGTCTGTATTTCGAGTCTGTTAGTTTCTTTCGAGTCTGTTAGTTTCAGTCTTTGTAATAACGTTTTTTATATGAAAATTGAAAATCCCAAAATGTTTTTACTTTATTTTGCACTTATACCCAAGAACTATGCTTGGTCTGATTCATGCGGGGTCATGATACGTAGGAAATCTCCATAAGATTCGATCGTAACCAAATAAAAGAGAGAAAGAAAGAGCGGAAAAACAAGAAAGAAAAGAGAGAAAATAAAAATTAAGGGAGAATAAAAACAAAGAGAGAATGAAAAGATGGAAAAGGAAAAGAAAGAGAAGGGGAAGTTTGCAAGCGAAGGTAAGAAAAGGCCAGAATGACGCATGTAACCGATCAAATACATAATAGAGACTGTTAACTGTTTAGGTGCATTCATGCCCAATGTGCGGTTACCAATCTGTTAAAGCCTAATCACTAACAAGGTTGTTGTTTGATGTAATCAGTTTAGGTAGGTGGTTAGTTGACTGGCATTCTGGCAACTCACTCCTACAACACCCGATCGAAAAACAGGCTGAATATGGTCGACCAGGAACCGGAAACAAGTATTGTCGACCCATCGAAAGAGGTGGAAGAAATGGACGTTAATGCAATGAGGGAAGAAATGTATAAGCTGAAACAACAGATGGCTGAAATGTACCAAGCTTGGGCGAAGGGGCATCCACCACTGGTTTATCCCGCCAATCCTGCTTATATCCCATCATCAGCCCAACCTCCGGAGCCTCCCACTGTGAACTCATCTCCAGCCTTTCCCCTCTACAAACAATGTCATGGCGCCACTTCCCATACTTCTCAAGCTCCACCACCCAAACAAGTCCCGTACCCTCCCCCACCAATTACACCTATTTTTGTAGCACTTCCACCTGCTACAGTACACAGATCTTCTAGTGAACCCCTATTTCAAACTCACGACAACCAGTACTATCCCCCTGAACCCACCTTCAAAGTTCCAGAACCATATCCTTACACTCCTCATCTTGATATCCCTGCAGAGACCGAGAAACCGCCCAAAAATCCCGAGCATGAAGAGATGATCAGAAAGGTCAAAAGCTTAGAGCAATCGTTCCGAGATATGAAGGGGTTGGGAAGCCAAGTGAGTGTGGCCTATAAGGATTTATGTATATTTCCAGATGTTTAGTTGCCAACAGGGTTCAAAATGCCCAAGTTTGATCTGTACGATGGGCATGGCGACCCGGTAGCACACTTAAGAGGATTTTGTAGCAAGATGAGAGGAGCAGGTGGAAGAGACAAATTGTTGATGGTATATTTCAGCCAAAGTTTGAGTGGGTCGGTCCTAGAATGGTACACCAAACAAGATCATAGCAGGTGGTACACATGGAACAATTTGGTCCAAGCCTTCGCCTGTCATTTTCAGTATAATCTTGAAATCATCCTAGACCGTCTGTCATTGGCGAAGATTGAGAAGAAGCCCTGTGAGAGTTTCCAAGAATATGGGTTCCGTTGGAGAGAGCAAGCGGCGAGGGTTGACCCTCCGATGAAAGAAAGCGAGATGGTTGATTATTTCTTGCAGGCTTTGGAGCCCACTTATTTTGGTCACTTGGTGCCAGCAGTGGGCAAGTCGTTTAATAAAGTTGTGAAAATGGGAGGCATGGTTAGGGAGGGACTCAAGTCCAATAAGATCATGAGTTACTCAGCAATCAAAGCAACCACCCAAGCCATTCAAAACGGTACTGGGGGTGTACTCGGAAAGAAGAAGAAAGAGGATGTTGCAACGATCAAGTCGACAGCTTGGGGTGGATCCAGGAACCTTCCACCATTCTACAACTAGCCTCGACCTTATCCCCAAACATACCCCCACATTTCATATAGCTCACCATAACACTACTACCCACCGCCAGATCCCCATTTTCTATCAATCACGCACAAACCTATACCCAACCTCCCGCTCATGCACAACGGCGTGCGCCAGCTCCATAGAGTCCCTACCAAGCTCCACAAAATACCCATTCACCCCCAAAAGCCTACAAAAACCCTCCTGGAATAGGTTTTCGACCCAGTCAAGCCTTTAAGAATGAAAGGTTACAGAAGCAGAAGACTTTCACTCCATTTGGAGAATCATATACTAGCCTATTCCACAGACTGAGACAGTTCGGTATGTTGAATCCGATCAAGGCCAAAATGTCGAATCCCCTTCCTTGAAATCTTGATCGCTCGGTGAGTTGTGAGTATTGTTTAGGAGCCCCAGGCCATGACACAGAGAAATGCTAGAAACTAAAAACAGCTATACAAGAGGTCATTGATACTCATCGGATCGAGGTTCAGGCCCTAGAAACACCAAATATCAACCAGAATCCGCTACCAGCTCACCATGAGACCCATATGATTGAGTTGATACACAAGGGAGGAGAGGCTAAGAAACACTCGCATACGGTGATGATGATCCGCTCCAGTGAAACCAGTTCAAAGGAAAAGGTAACCAGTGGGAAATCAGTGGTCCAGTTGAAAGGGGTAGACAATAAGCCAGTTGTGGTAGCCGGGAAAGGGTCGTCAAGTGCTGTCACAGTGAAACCAGAAAAAGCTAAAGTGGTGGTACCTGGGGTTACAAGTAAACCTGTTGTGGTCGTGAAGGGTGCTCGTGCAGAGCCTGTTATCATAAAACCAGTAACTCAGCTTCCAATGATCAACAATAAGGCGGTCCCGTGGAACTATGAACGAGTGACAGTAACTTACAAGGGGGAAGAGGTCAGAGAAGAAGTGTGTGAGACCCATGGCTTGACTTGATCGGGGAGATGCTTTGCCCCCGAAGAGTTGAGAAAAGCTAAGACCTCAAAGGATAATCCAGTGTTGGTGAAGAAAGCAATGACTGAGGAAGAAGCAGAAGAATTTCTGAGAAAGATGAAAGCGCAAGACTATTCCATTGTGGAGCAGTTAAGGAAGACACCAGCTCAGATCTCGCTCTTGTCATTACTGATCCATTCAGACGAACACCGTCGTGCTTTGATGAAGATCTTAAATGAAGCCCACGTTCCTGACAAAATCTCAGTAAACCACTTGGAAAAGATAGCTAACAAGATATTTGAGGTAAACCGAGTCACTTTTTCCGATGATGAGTTGCCCGTAGAGGGCACCGAGCACAATAAAGCCCTCTATATGACGGTGAAATGCGAAGACTCCGTGGTTACTCGAGTACTGGTTAACAACGGGTCTAGCGTGAACATCTGTCCTCTCTCCATATTGAACAAGCTGTAAGTGGAGGATGAAAGAATTCATAAGAACAGTATTTACGTTCGGGGATTCGACGGTGGGGGAAAAGATTCAGTCGGGGACATAGTGCTTGAGCTCACAATAGGGTCAGTTGAATTTACCATGGAATTTCAGGTGCTCGATGTGGCTGTCTCGTACAATCTGCTGTTGGGACGACCCTAGATCCATGCTGCCAAGGCAGTCCCGTCTACTCTGCATCAAATGGTCAAGTTTGAATGGGATCAACAGGAAATCGTTGTACATGGCGAAGATAATTTGTGTGTGCCCAATGGTGCCATTGTTCCGTTCATAGAGGTTGACGATGGCAAGGGACCATGGGTTTATCAGGTTTTTGACACAGTATCGGTAGAGAAAATTCTGGAGGGAAAGTACGCTCCAACTCCAAAGATGGTTGTGGCGTCAGTTATGATGGCTGTTGAAATGTTGAAAAATGGTTTCATACCGGGCAAGGGTTTAGGTGCATCTCTGTAGGGTATTGTGCAGCCAGTTTCTCTTCCAAAGAATCTAGATACTTTTGGTCTGGGGTTCAAGCCTGCCGTTGCAGACGTGAGAAGAGCCAGAAAAATGAAACAGAAAGCATGGGCATTACCAAAGCCAATCCCGCGTCTATCTAGGTCATTCATCAGGCCGGGTATCAGAAAGCAACTGTTGTCAAAGGTTCCTGGACCACTGATTGGGGCCGATGGGGACTTGGAGAAGGGGTTCGAAAGGTTATTCGCAAAGGTCAACATGGTTCAGGCTGGGGAAGGGTCTAGAAAGGCAGATGTGCAATTTGTGGGACCACGTGCAAAAGTCAACAACTAGGAAGCTACTCCTCTTCCTATCCGGAGGGAGTCTTGGTACTGGGTTTTGATTTTCTCTAGTTGTCTGGATTATTCTAGGGTGTGTAATTCAGATATTATGTTCCGTCCAGTTGGATGTGTTAAAAACCTGTTATCTTTATATTTACTGAAATGCAATCGTTCCTGTTCCTTCATTTTTTCTAATTTTATTTTGTTTTCTTCTTTTGTACAGTTCTTTTTATGTTGATATCAATGACATGACATGCGTGAGGAATCTTCGGCCCAGTTTTAAAAGCCAATCTAACTCTGAAATAATAATACAAGAAATTGAGTATGATGACGAGTTGGAATTTGAGGATGATGAGGCCTATGAAGAAATTAGTAAGGAACTAAGTCATTTTGAGGGAAAGCCCAAACCTAATTTGAACAATACAGAAGCAGTTAATCTAGGGGACCAAGATAATGTCTGTGAAACAAAAATAAGTATCCATCTGGAACCTCAACTCAGTGAGGAGATAATTAAAGCACTGTTCGAATACAAAGATGTTTTTGCATGGTCCAATGATGACATGCCGGGTCTGAGCACTGATTTAGCGGTTCACAAGTTGCCCACTGACTCGGCATTCCCTCCTGTCAAACAGAAGCTGAGAAAATTCAAAACGGATATGAGTGTAAAGATCAAGGAAGAGGTCACCAAGCAGTTCGATGCCAAAGTCATTCGGGTCACCCGATATCCCACCTGGTTAGCCAATGTTGTGTCTGTACCGAAGAAGGATGCCAAGACTAGGGTGTGTGTTGACTATCGGGATCTCAACAAGGCAAGTCCAAAAGACAATTTCCCGTTGCCGAACATCCATATCTTGATTGACAATTGCGCCAAACATGATATTGGTACTTTTGTGGATTGTTACGCGGGTTATCATCAAATCTTAATGGACGAGGAAGATGCGGAAAAGATGGCATTCATCACGCCATGGGGAACGTACTACTATCGGGTCATGCCATTCGGTTTGAAAAATGTTGGGGCAACCTACATAAGGGCAATGACAACAATATTCCATGATATGATACACCAGGAAATCGAGGTGTACGTGGATGATGTGATCGTAAAGTCTAGAAAGCAGTCCGACCATGTCAGGGATCTGAAGAAGTTCTTCTGAAGGCTTCGCAGGTATAATCTCAAGCATAATCCTGTGAAGTGTGGTTTTGGGGTGTCGTCTGGAAAGTTGTTGGGGTTCGTAGTCAGCCACCAGGGTATTGAACTGGACCTATCAAAAATCAAGGCCATCCTGGAATTGCCACCTCCGAAGAACAAGACCGAGGTGATGAGTTTGTTGGGGAGATTGAATTATATCAGCAGGTTCATCGCTCAGCTCACAACAACTTGTGAGCCTATCTTCAAACTGTTAAAGAAAGACGCTGTGGTCAAGTGGACGGATGAATGTCAAGAGGCGTTTGATAAGATAAAGGGGTATTTGTCAAACCCACCGGTGTTGGTCCCGCCAGAACCAGGGCGACCGTTGATTCCATATTTGACGGTATTGGAAAATTCATTTGGCTGTGTATTGGGTCAAAATGATATCCCTGGCAGGAAGGAGCAAGACATATATTATCTTAGCAAGAAATTCACACCGTACGAGGTCAAGTACACTCAGCTTGAGAGGACATGTTGCGCCCTAACCTGGGTGGCGCAGAAACTGAAACATTATTTGTCATCTTACACTACCTATCTCATATCTCGCTTGGATCCATTGAAGTATATCTTTCAGAAGCCTATGCCCACAGGGAGGCTTGCAAAGTGGCAGATCCTGCTCACAGAATTTGACATTGTCTACATGACTCGAACTGCAATGAAAGCACAGGCCTTGAAGGACCATTTGGCCGAGAACCCGGTTGATGAAGATTATGAACCTTTGAAAACTTATTTCCTTGATGAAGAGGTGATACATATTGATGAGTTGGAACAAGTCGAGAAGCCGGGATGGAAACTTTTCTTTGATGGGGCTGCAAACATGAAGGGTGTGATCATAGGAGCGGTACTTATTTCTGAAACAGGGTACTACTACCCTGTTACGGCTCAGTTTCGTTTTTACTGTACCAATAACATGGCTGAGTACGAGGCCTGTATTCTGGGTTTGAGGTTAGCTGTGGATATGGGTGTCCGGGAAGTTTTGGTCTTGGGTGACTCGGACCTCCTGGTGCACCAGATTCAGGGAGAGTGGGAAACACGAGATTTGAAACTCATACCGTACAGACAATGTTTGCATGATCTTTGTCAGCGGTTTCAGTTGATAGAATTCAGGCATATCCCAAGGATCCATAATGAAGTGTCTTATGCTTTGGCTACTCTGGCGTCAATGTTACATCATCCAGATAAGGCTTATGTGGACCCTTTGCAGATTCAGGTCCGTGATCAGCATGCTTACTATAATATGGTAGAAGAAGAACTTGATAGGGAGCCATGGTTCCATGATATCAAAGAATACCTCCGGATAGGGGTATATCCGGTACAGGCCACAGGTGATTAGAAAAGAACAATTCGACGATTGGCAAGTGGATTTTTCTTCAGTGGAGGGGTGTTATACAAAAGAACTCCAGATCTTGGATTGCTAAGATGCATAGATGCCAGACAAGCCACAATCATCATGACTGAGGTACACTCCGGAGTTTGTGGACCGCATATGAGTGGGTACGTTCTAGCAAAGAAGATTCTCTGAGCAGGTTATTACTGGCTCACTATGGAACGGGATTGTATCAGTTTTGTGCGAAAATGTCATCAGTGCCAAGTGCATGGAGATTTGATTCATTCTCCACCAGCTGAATTACATACAATGTCTGCACCATGGCCTTTTGTTGCTTGGATCATGGATGTCATTGGGCCAATCGAGCCAGCAACATCAAACGGACACAGGTTTATCCTGGTAGCCATTGATTATTTCACTAAGTGGGTTGAAGCGAAAACGTTCAAATCTGTGACCAAGAAAGCAGTGGTCGATTTTGTGCATTCAAATATCATCTGTCAGTTTGGGATTCCGAAGGTAATCATTACGGACAATGGTGCTAATCTCAACAGTCATCTGATGACAGAGACATGTCAACAGTTTAAGATTATACATCGCAATTCCACCCCATACCGCCCTAAGGCGAATGGAGAGGTCGAGGCAGCCAACAAGAATATAAAGAAGATACATCAAAAAATGGTGGAAGGTTCTAGACAGTGGCATGAAAGGTTGCCATTTGCATTGTTGGGTTATCGCACTACTGTCCGCACTTCAGTAGGGGCCACCCCTTATTTGTTGGTGTATGGCACAGACGCGGTAATACCCGCAGAAATTGAAATCCTATCCCTTCGAATTGTCGCTGAGGCAGAAGTTGATGACGTTGAATGGGTAAAAACCCGCTTGGAGCAATTAAGTCTGATTGATGAAAAGATATTGGCAGCAGTATGTTACGGCCAATTGTACCAACAGAGAATAGCGAGAGCATATAACAAGAAGGTACGTCCACGGAAGTTCGAAGTGGGTCAATTAGTGTTGAGGCGTATCTTGCCTCATCAGGCTGAAGCAAAGGGAAAGTTCACCCCAAACTGGCAGGGGCCATTTGTTGTAACTAGAGTGTTGTCCCATGGCGCGTTATATTTGACAGATATGGAAGGGAAATGTGTAGAAATGGCTATCAATTTCGATGCAGTCAAAATATATTATGTATAATTTCTTTCTTTGATTATACTTGATTGTATTTGGCATATTTTGAAGATTGAAATGATGAAGGCGTTTTCTTCTGCTATCTAAACACTTTATCCATTGTCACCTCTTTTTGAGCCTTATTTATTTCTTTCATACCCCTCTTTCGGAATCAACGGCACAATTCAGAAACGCAAGTGCGGAGGATAAGTAAGTGAAAAGAAAAAAAGAAAGAATGAAAAGAAAAGAAAAGGAGAAGAAAAATGAAAAAGAAAGAGAAAGAAAAGAAAAGAAAAGAGAAAAGCAAAAAGAGAAAAAAAAAAAGAAAAGAAGAAAAAGGAAAAATCACAACAACAAAGCAATAATTTATGTCATGAACTATGTTTGACCTGATTCCTTTTAAGGATACGTAGGCAGCCTCACGGTTTGGTCTCATCAAAATAAAAATCCAAAAGTCCCCAAGCAAGAAACTGGGGCAGAAGTTGTGGTTGTTGTAAGAAATCTGATTCCCAAAGTTGTCATTTTTAACCCATGTGAATTATTTTGAGCCTTTTATACCCTTTCTTGCTAACCCTATCCAGAAGCCTACATTACGGTCCAAAGAAAGACCTTTTGATTAGTCTTTGAGAAATGCCAAGTCAAGCAGGTAAATGTAATTCATGTCAGGGGCAACACTCTGGTTCAAGCAGGAAAAATAAAAATGAGAGAGTCTTATTGGTGAAAACATTCACATGCATCGTAAGGCGACGGGAGTTGAGAGAAATACAAATGAGAGAGTCTTATTGGTGAAAACCCTCACGGGCACTATAAGGCAAAGGTGAGTTGAGAGATAAACGTATGAAAGAGGTCTGCTGGTGAAAACCTTTCAAGGCACCGCAGGATGAACAAGGTCAAGGTTTGGGTAAAGTAATCAAGTCATGGAAGTCCTAAGGCAACGAAGTACGACAACTGAAAGTTGATTGGTCGGACAGATTGGGCCGATTAATCCGAAATGCATGTCATGATCATTGGTACCAGCTGCTCCACTCAGATAAGTTTCTTTTTCTTTTTCCTTTGGTAGAAGTCATCTGGTTTTGGATTCTTCTTATCCTTAACCCGCAAAGTCATTGCATTTCATTTTTCTTTTGGGTTTATTTGTCTAAGATGTTTCAATGTCAGTCTTGTTCAAAGCAAGTCAAAGCTCACTACCAACTTCCAAAATTGCAAAGCACATCGTGGTCGGAGCATACTAAGGATAACATGATGTAAGAGGGGGGTACAAGGAATCACCGGAAGTTTCATCGGTGGAATGATTTGGTCATGTCATGGGAGATGCAAACGTTTAGATAAAGGGGTCGGAGGTAAAACAACAGCAGGGGTATAAAACACTCGGTTCATCAAAGGTCATGGGGTTTGAAAGTCAGCCAGAAAGTCAAAGCGATTCAGGGCCAGTTCGAAGAAGCCAGTCAGAACAAAACAGTGCAACAGAAATATCTTCAGCAAGAATGCCATCAGCTAACCACCACTTTAAACTGACAAAATTTTCTATGATTGAAACAGGGGCAGAAAATTCATTCTCCTTGGAGAAACTCTCCGCAGGGAAAGAGCAAGCATCAAGACAGGTTTGACCGTAAAACTTTCAGGACCCTCCTGGAAAATGGGACCTAGTTTAAATGTTCAGAAATAGCATAATCTAGAATAAATGCATCCTAAAGGAATATAAGTTGACTTAGAAGTGTGCATGTTCGAGATAGGATTCAATTAGGTGTTTTCAGGACCCTACTGAATAATGGGACTTAGTTTAAGAGTTCAATTAGATAACAATATTTAGCGTAAAGTCTGCTGTAGGGTAGTATAATTCAGCCATAAAAGTTGTCACTCTTAAGATAAAATTGGACTTTTGATTTTCAGGGCCCTCCTGGATAATGGGGAGTAGTTTAAAGATCCTCTTTGATAGCAAGATTTAGGAAGATATAACTTAGATTTTAAATTGTCGTTTAGTTAAGAGTTGTCAGGACCCCCCTGAATAATGGGACCTACCTTTCAAATCTTTAGTAATACTTGGTAATATGATTTAGTTTTACAATCACATCTGTCCCCAGGCACCAAACTGGGGCAGAAAATTTTCTTCGTTTCTGTCTATGTTGAAGTCAGGAGCCCGCCTGGAGAGCAGGGAATACTTTCAAGCATAGCAGTCAGGAGCCCTCCTGGAGAACAAGGGAGTACAATTTAAATTTTAGCTTTCAAATTCCTTGTTTTGTCTATTATGAAGTCAGGAGCCCACCTGGAGAGTAGGGAATACATTCAAGTTTAGCAATCAGGAGCCCGCCTGGAGAGTAGGGAATACATTTTAAGTTGAAGACAGGAGCCTGCCTAGAGAGCAGGGAATACATTCATGTTTAGCAATCAGGAGCCCGCCTGGAAAGGAGGGAATACATTTCAAGTTGAAGACAGGAGCCCGCCTGGAGAGCAGGGAATACATTCAAGTTTAGCAATCAGGAGCCCGCCTGAAGAGTAGGGAATACTTTCAAATGTTGAAGTCAGGAGCCCGCCTGTAGAACAGGGAATACATTCAAGTTTAGCAATCAGGAGCCCGCCTGGAGAGTGGGGAATACCTTCAAATGTTGAAGTCAGGAGCCCACCCAGAGAGTAGGGAATACTTTCAAATGTTGAAGTCAGGAGCCCGCCTGGAAAGCAGGGAATACATATCAAGTTCAGCAGTCAGGTACCCACCTGAAGAAAGGGAAAACATCTCAGTCTACAATTCAAGATGGCAATAAACGGATGTTTCCGAGAGAATGGAGGATAACAAGGCAACAAGAAACACAAGAGAAAGTTTAAAGATATAGATAGGACTTTTGTAATCCATAGACCATAGTCTAGTCTAGCTTCTTGTTTTATTTTGACATGGTATAATAAGGGGGTTCAGTAAGCAGTGGCAACAGCAGCAGAAACAGCGAAATCACAGCTTCCTGGTAGTCCCAACTACCAAAACTTCCCGAACTACACTGACCTGATTCCTTTTAGCCAAGGATATGTAGCCAACCTCAGAAGCAGGGTGCGGTCAAATCTTTCAAAAATGCTTCACGCGGAGTATTCGAACGGGCAAAAATCGCTCGTATCCGCTCACTTATCTTTGCACGAAAACTCTTCGTGTTTCCGAGCAAAGAGGGGCAGCTGTTAGCACATGATTTTTTCCCTATATGAATTACTCCCATAAATCCAAAACAAAACAATTTCTTTCAGTGTTTGCAATTTTGGGGATTTTCGTGGCATTTTCTAGTAATTGTTTGCATTTGTCTGTGCATTTTTATTTTATTTAATTAATGAAAATTACAAAAAATATGTTGCATTTGCATTTAGGATTTAATTTTATATTTTTAGGATTAATTGACAAATTATTTTATAAAAATAGGAAAAAATCACAAAAATAGTTTATTTTGCACTTTTAATTTTAATTTTGAATTTTTGTAGTTTTTTCCTTTAATTTGGTTTTTAATTATTGTAGTAACAATTATTAAGGCTAATTAATTTAATTTGGTAGAATAGTTTGGTTTAAAATTTAATTTAGGTTTTAATTTTAATTTTGGAAAAAAGAAAAAAGAATTGTGAAATTGAAAAAAAGGAAAAGAAAGAAATAAGAGGGTTAAATCTGGGCCAAAATCAACCCAGATTTCCCCAGCCCAAACATAATCACCCATGTACCCAGCCCAAACCCACGCCTCACCCGGTCCAAATCCCCCAACTAAGTCAAACGACGTCGTTTCAGCAAGCTTGATCTGGGCCGTTGATATCGCCTGATCCAACGGATCAAAATTGGGGGGGTGTTTTAATATATATATGTCCGAACGTACCCTACCCCCCCCCCTCATTTCATCGTTCCCACACCCCCGTCTTCAGAGAGCCCCAGCCTAACCCTAACGGAACTGCCCCTTTTCCGCCACCATCCACCGGCGGTGCCACCTCCAACCACTCCCAAAATGCCACCCCATAACCATCAAGAGCCCCTCATTCCAAATTCCCCTTCCGTTTTCCTCGAATCAACCTAGAACGTCTCGAATCTGGTTTTGAAAGAAAACCCTAGTGCCGCCCTTGTGTTCTCCGATGACGGCGCTGCCTCCGTTCAGCCCCAAACTAACACCCCACAACCCCTAGGATCCCCTTATGCCAAATCCACAACAACTCTCCTTCGAATCAGTCCTGAGCTCCGCGAATCTCGAATCTGAGGTCAACCCCAAAAAGTTCAAAACCACTCTGTCGTCAATCCTGGTGCATGCATGGGCAGAAGGCACCGTTCTTCGAGGTCTGAAGTTCGGATTCAATGTTCGACCTTAGCTTTGTTAGGGCTTTCATCTCCGATGGATTCCGAGTCTAAATCGATAAGCCATTTTCTTCTCTTATCTTCTCTTCCTTTTGATTGTCTTATTCTCTTCCTCCTTCCCTTTTCTTTAGTTTAAACTTCTAATACCAGTTTGACTGAAACTCAACTAATCTCTCGAGTTTAGATTGGTCTTCTGGTTATTGTTCATCTCTTTTTCATGAAAGTTTGTTTTCTGATATCTTTAGTCCGTTGTGTCAATAGCATGGATAACTCTCTGATCCTGTTTTCTGTTTAGCCATCCAAGTTATTTAAAATTAAGTTACTTCAACTGAGTTAAAACCTTGCCTAGTCATTGTTAATTGATCAGTAAGTTAGTAGAGTTGCTTTGAAATCATTGCAAGTTATCATGGCCTGCAGATTTTTTCTTTTGAAACAGATAAGGGTTCGTCTGGGCTTTGGTTTGTCTTTGGTCCATTTGGCAAAAGGCAGCCCAAATTGGTTTGGGTTCTTGGGGTAAATTCAGCTGTGGGTTAATTTGACCATGTATCATTTGGGGTTTAAGGTAAATAACACGGGTATGTGGGTTACTGTCTGGGAAGCTTCTAGGAAGCTGGGGAGGGGACTACTTTGCAAAGTCTGAATTTAAACCAAGGGTGTTTAAGCTAAAATGAAAATCAGGGAGGGACTAGAAGTGCAAAGGAAAACTTTTGTGTCTGCCCTATTTGCTGGCCTATAAAGGCATTCTTACTTGCCTTAGAAGGCAGGGATTAAGAATTGAAAAGTATAGGAAATTGCAAACTGCTGAAAAGTACTTAAAGGGTTTGAATAATCAGAAAAATATAAAGAAAAATCACAAAATTACTGTTACATTGAAGTTTTTCTGCAATTCCTGGGGTTTTCAAGTTTTGAAGTAATCTCTGATTCATTCTGGGCTGGAAATGGTTTAAAGAAGCTGGATTTGCTATTGTTGAAATGCTGAAGTGCATCCACTTCTACTGCTGATCTTCTCACCTTTTCTTTTGCTCTAATTGTATCAGGTACTCTTTTGAATTGTGACTGAAAATGATGCCTGACTGAGTCTCTGTGTGAAGATCTGTAAACCGAGTTGAAGTTAAATGACAAACATTAGTGTTGATTACTGCTTGATTCTGCCATTTTTCTTTATTTATTTCATGTTTGCCTAGTCTAGCTTATTTTGCATACTCCATTCCTTGATATTACATTTGTTTTAAGTGATGGATTTGGACTTTGTCTGAATGTAGTTGATTCAGGAGTATTTATTTAGACTTAGTGTAATATGTGTTAGTTGAGAATCGTGATTCTTAGTCTAATTACTGTAATATGTGTTAGTTCAATGATGTCAAAGTGTCACTTAGTTCTGCTTCTACTTGTGTATGAGCTTCTTGCATTTTTAAAAGGGCTTTCGACTAGGTATAGAGTGAAAATTTCTTGTTGAAGCCATATTGTCAAACATATACATGTGTTTCGAGGTCCTTTCAGGTATTTTGATGGAAACTGAAATAAGAATTGGTTGTGTTTGATAGCTAGGCTAGTTGTGGAGTTTTGTTGAAATAAATCTCACTAGGAATTGCATATTCACTTTAGAAGATATGTTAGTATTAAAATATGTTTTGCATTTGAGTCAAGGATTATCAAAATTGGTTCAAACTCAGATTTTCTTGAATGATATAATTTGCCTCAAACATTGGCGCTGAATCGTGAAACTGGGCTGCCTTATTTGGCCCAGTTATGCCGAATTTCTTTTCAGCGATGGGATTTTCATCTAGGTTTACGTCAAGCCCAGCTGCTTCTTTCGCTGGTCATGTAGTAACTGGCAGTTGGCCATTGGGCCTCTAACCAGCCTGGGCCTTTTCGTAATCAAGCATGGATCGTCTATTACTAGTTCGTTGATATTTAGATTTTAGCTTAAACATTAGCATAAAATAAGTAGAAATCCTCTTACGTCTTTTAATCAACTAGTTATGCTCATTAATTAGTTGAGGTGTTCCACATTTAACATAAATAGTTATGGCTCTCACAGTTAAGTCTAGAAGTTAGAACAAATCGAGGTATGTTGTGCCAAACAAAATTACAAATGCATGGTCCTCTACTAATTTCTTATGATTTAGATACAACAAATAACCAATTATCGTAGTTTGCTTTAGGCACGTTTAATAGATTATCGTGGTCGTGGACACGTTCGCGTGACATGATTACGATCTTAAAAACAACACGAGGGATGCGTTCGCGCAACTTCAACCAATGTTTCTTAAATAAATAAACAAGGCATTATTAATTATGGACACGTTCGCATGACATGATTTTTGACGCGCCAAAGGAAAAGAGTATACGTACGCGTAACTCAATCCTTTACGAATAATCAAGTTATTTAAAAGCGGTTAGGGTAAATGCACATACGATCTAAAATGAGTAATTAAACAATTTAGTAAGCCAAGTATGATCAAAGCAACCATGCTAGAACCACGGAACTCGGGTGTGCCTAACACCTTCTCCCGAGTTAACAGAATTCCTTACCCGGATTTCTGTGTACGCAGACCATAAATAGAGTCAGTTTTTCTCGATTCGGGATTTAAACTGGTGACTTGGGACACCATAAATTATCCCAAGTGGCGACTCTGATTTTTAATAAAAAAACAATCCCGTTTCGATTGTCCTTTAATTGGAAAAACTCCCTTATACTATAGCCCTTTACAGGATATAGGTAAAAAGGAGGTGTGACACAAGTCACCCGACTTGAACTCCCGTTTCAAGATCTTTTTGTCGTGGACGAACTTCATCCTTTCTTTATACACAGCTACACTTTCACATGCATGGAAACGGAATTACTCCATTTCATTGAGTTGTGTTAACCTCAAATTTGCAGCTTAGGCCCAATCTAAGTTCAACCTCTTTAGAACCTACATGGCTTTGTGCTCCAGTTCTATGGGTAGATGACAAGCTTTGCCGAAGACTAACTGATAAGGAGAAGTGCCAATAGGAGTTTCGTACGCCGTGCGGTACACCCACAATGCGTCATCTAGTTTTCTTGACCAATCAGTCCTGTTTGCATTGATAGTCTTTACTAGAATGTTCTTTATCTCCCGGTTGGAAACTTTAACTTGGCCACTTGATTGGGGATGATAAGGTGTGGCCACCTTGTGCTTGACGCCATATTTCTCTAGTAGCCCCGTGAAAGCCTTGTTACAGAAATGAGACCCATCATCACCAAGAATGGCTCTAGGAGTGCCACACCGAGTGAACATGTTATTCTTTAAGAATGCGGTCACATTTCTTGCCTCGTTGTTTGGTAAGGCAATTGCTTCAACCCATTTGGATACATAGTCCATAGCCACCAAGATATATTTCATCCCACAAGAGCTTACAAAGGGACACATAAAATCAATTCCCTATACGTCAAAGATTTCTATCTCCATCACAAAGTGCATTGGCATTTCATGCCTCTTGGAGATTGATCCTTGCCTTCGGCATTGGTCACAACCCTTGACCATTTGATTGGGATCATGATAGATCGACGGCCAATAATAACCACATTCAATCACCTTAACCGTCGTTTGATTTCCCCCATGGTGACCCCCAACCGGTGAGTCATGGCATGCCTTTAGAATTAGCATAATCTCTTCTTCTGGAACACACCTTATGATGATGTTGTCAGCACAAACACAGAACAAGAATGATTCTTCCCAATAGTATTGCCGACAATCTCTCAAAAACTTCTTCTTTTGATAGGATTCCAATCCATCTGGAATAAGGTCACTAACCAAGTAGTTAGCAATATCGGTATACCAAGGAGCAAAAGTGCTAGATAGTGCCAATATGTGCTCATCCAGGAATGCATCATTGATTTCAAGATCTCCTTTTGGTCTCCCTTCCTCTTCAAGCCTTGATAAATGGTCTGCTACTTGATTTTGCATTCCTTTGCGATCCTTGACCTCGAAGTCAAATTCTTGCAACAACAAGACTCGTTGAATTAACCTAGGCTTTGCATCCTTCTTTTCCATGAGATAGAGAAGAGCAGCATGATCTGTGTACACTATCACCTTGGATCCAAACAAATAAGCCCAGAATTTCTCAAAGGCATAGATAATGGCAAGAAGTTCTTGCTCAGTCACCGTGTAATTCATTTGCGCTCCATTGAGTGTCCTGATTGCATAATAGATCGTGTGGAGAACCTTTTTATGATGTTGGCTAAGAATTGCTCCAATAGCTACACCACTAGCGTCACACATGAGCTCAAAAGGAAGAGACCAATCGGGTGTGACAATAATAGGTGCCGTGGTGAGCTTTTGCTTCAATTCCTCAAAGGCTTTGAGGCATTTCTCATCAAACACAAATTTTGCATCTTTCTTAAGGAGTTTGCACAAAAGATTTGCAATCTTGGAAAAATCCTTGATGAAACACCTATAGAACCTGGCATGCCCCAAGAAACTTCGGACACCTTTAACTGAAATAGGTGGAAGAAGCTTGGAAATGATCTTGATCTTTGCCCGGTCAACCTCTATGCCATATTTTGAAATTTTATGCCCCAATACAATGCCTTCATCCACCATGAAATGGCATTTCTCCTAGTTGAGCACAAGGTTGGTCTCCTCACATCTCTTAAGCACTTGTCTAAGATTGTTGATACAATACTCAAAAGAGTCACCTACCACCGAAAAGTCGTCCATGAAAACCTCTAGAAAATCCTCCACCATGTCAGAGAAGATGGACATCATGCATCTTTGAAAGGTAACCGGATCATTGCACGAACCAAACGACATCCGACTAGAGGCAAAAGTTCCATAAGGGCAAGTGAATGTTGTCTTCTCTTGGTCTTCCAACGCGATATTGATTTGGTTGTAACCAAAATATCCATCAAGAAGGCAATAGAATGACCTTCCCGCTAGCCGATCAAGTATTTGATCAATAAAAGGCATAGGGAAATGGTCTTTGTATGTGGAACTATTGAGCTTCCGATAATCCATACACACCCTCCATCCGGTCACCATTCTTGTAGGGATGAGCTCATTTTTATCATTTTCAATCACGGTCATGCCTCCCTTTTTTGGCACACATTGCACCGAGCTCACCCAAGAACTATCAGCAATGGGGTAGACTACCCCGGCATCCAACCACTTGATAATTTCTTTCTTTACCACCTCTTGCATGGACGGGTTCAACCGTCGTTGATGTTCCACATTGGTTTCGTCTCACTCTCCAATTGAATCTTGTGTTCGCAAATTCCGGGGGGAATCCCTCGGATGTCCGCAATTGTCCATCCAATATCTTGCCTATGCTCCTTCAAGACTTCCAAAAATTGTTCTACCTGCACATCATTCAATAAAGAAGAAATAATTACCAGTAAAGTATCATTTGAGCCAAGAAATTTATACCTCAAGTGTGGCGGAAGTGGTTTGAGCTCTAGTTGTGGTGGCTCAATAATAGAAGGTTTTGCGGGAGGAGTGGCTCTATTCTCCAAGTCGAGAGAGAGCTTTGCTGGAGCATAAGTGTAGGACCCAAGCCCTTCCAATGCATTTACCGATTCTATATATCCTTCCATATCTTCACCATTAAAGTTCACTAAAATAGCATCCAACGCCTCACCGAGTCATTGTTCTTTCATCTTCATTTCAACCGCATCTTCCACTTCATCAACAACATCAATCACCGAGACATATTCATGTGGCAGTTTCATACCCTTGCTTGCTTGGAATGTAACCTCTTCATCATTCACATGAAATTTGATCTCATTCCGTTCCGAATCCATTAGTGCTCTTCCTGTAGCTAGGACTGGTCTCCCCAAAATGATAGGGATCTCTTTGTCAACCGCACAATCAAGGATTATAAAATCGGTGGGTAAATGAAACTTTCCCACTTTAACAAGCACATCATCAACACTTCCCACCGGTCTCTTTATGGAATGATCGGCCATTTGCAATCTCATACTTGTGGGCCTTGGAATACCTAACTCTGCTTGCTTGTAAATGGAAAGAGGCATCAAGTTGATGCTAGCCCCATTATCGCAAAGGGCTCTTGCAAAATCATGTGCCCTAATAGCACAAGGAATGGTGAAAGCTCTCGGGTCTTCTTTCTTTTGAACAGTGGATGTTACAATGATGGAACTAACCCGGTGAGTCATGTTCACCACTTAATTTTTGGTGGTTCTCTTCTTGGTAATTAAATCTTTCAAATATTTAGCACAACCCGGCATCTCTTGAAATGCTTCCACAAATGGAATATTCACCGATAATTGCTTGAGAATGTCATAGAACTTTTCGAGTTTGCTATCATCAACCTTCCTAGCAAGTCTTTGAGAGAATGGAGGAGGAGCTCTAGGAATAGGTGGTAGAGTTTTTGGTATCTCTTTTACCTTTTCCTTTCACCTCTTCCCGGTTTTCGTCTTGCACTTTCAACTCTTCCGGAACCTTTTCCACTTCAACAACACTTGGCTCTTCAACCTCAACTTCATTTTCGGACTCTTCAACTTTAACCACTTGTTCACTCCCTCCTTGTAGTACCTCCACTCCGAATAGTAATTGCCATGACATGAGAAGTTGGACCACTCCCACTACCCTTGGGGTTCGCAATTGTGTCACTTGGAAGTGTCCCTTTTTGCTCCGGATTTTGTTCCCTAGAGAGGTCTCTCATTTGCATCTCCAATTTTTGAATGGATGCGGTATGAGAACCAACAAGCTCGGTCATATTCCTCATAGAAGTGTCGGACTTCTCTTGATTTTGCAATACCCGTTCAAGCATGCCTTCCAACTTAGACTCACTTGAGGAACCTTGATTTGAATATTGACCCTTTGGAGGAACATAAGGGTTTGAACTCTGATTTGAGAAGTTGTTGTTGTTCCAATTACCTTGATTTGAGCCGCCTTGGTCATGTCACTACTGTTGGTTGCCTTGCCCTTGCGGGTGAGGGCTCCATTGATTTTGTCCTTGACCTTGGTATTGTTGCCTTTTGTAACCTCCTTGAGAGTTGTTGACATAGTTTTCCTCCTCAAAGTCTTCATTTGATATGGGTTGCACATCTTCCACCAGATTTACTTTCTTCGTTTGGCTTTCTGTGAACATCTTTGTCAACACATTGACATTTGTGGTAAGCCCTGCAATCACTTGATCTCTCTCTTGGTTTTCCTTGATCATGGCAGTCAAGGAAGGAGATCCATATGCAATTCCACCTGTGCTGTCCTCTGAGTTCCATGCTTGATTATGCTTTTCCATTTTGTCAAGTATTTGTGTGACCCTTGCGAATGATTTATCCATGAAAGATCCATCAACTGCATTCTTGGCTATAGATTGGTTCATAGGATCCAAACCCATGTAGAATTTTTCCAACAAGATAGAATCCGGAAAGCCATGGTTGGGAGACCTCACCAAATATAACTTGAATCGATCTCATGCCTCATGTAGATGCCCTCCCGTTACTTGCTTGAAAAAGAAGATTTTATCCTGGATCTCAGACTTCTTACTTTGCGATAACCATTTAGCTAAGAATGCTCGGACAAGTTCGGGCCAAGAATGAATGGATCTTGGTGGCATATTTTGAAGCCATTTCCTTGCGTCCCCAGCTAGTGAGTACATGAAGAACCTCAGCCTTAGGACATCATCAGAGATGTTGTTCTGCTTATGCATCGCACACACATCCAAGAAGTTTCTAAGATGTTGTGTCGGATCATCATCAGTGGAATTCCTGAAAAAAAACCCTCCGCTTTGAGCATAAGGATTAAACCATGTTCCACCTTGAAAGTTGTAGCGCCAACGGCCGGAGGTACAATAGCATTTTTATCCTCAATGTACTTCTCTATGTCCGCAAAAGGATTTTCTTCCATTTCTGCCTCCATTTCTTCTTCATATTCGACCATGTTTTCCTATCAACACCAAGCAAAACAAGCAAATTGTGATGGAATAGACTAAGACGTAAAGTAAAACACACACTAATTAGTAATTTCAAAACCGTACTCCCCGGCAACGGCGCCAAAATTTGATACGCTCAAATTACACTTAAATTAAATAGTGTAAGACGGTCGGCGTCAAATATAATAACCCAACAAGGTTGGGGTCGAATCTCACAGGGAATAGGTGTGAAAAGGTTACTCAAATAGTGTGTTACTTGACTAAAGTCGTAATCCTATTCGGTTAATGGTAACAAGAGTATGAAATGATTTTGGTTTGAAGAAATAACTAATTGTAATGTTGAGAATGTAAATAATTTGATTAAAGAAACCAAGGTTGTGTCCCCTTCAATGAAGTGTAAAGCTATCGGTGTTAATATGATATATTTCTAATGGAAAGTTCTTTTGATATGCAAATGATTTCTAAATGACTACCCAATATTTTTCAATAGTTGGGTAGTATTTCCTCTTTATGATTTTTCCAAAAATAAAAGAGTTGCAATTAAGAACAATCAAAATATGCCAAATAAAACCCACTTATTCCTAAGTGATTCTATTAAACAAGGTTTAAAGCCTTGAGTATTTGATATTCACTTCTACCAAATTCTAACCCACTTTCCCAAGCAAAGTAAGAATTTAATGACACTTGTTAATATTTGCAACCACCAACAATAAATGGAGAATGAGAAGTAAATAAATATCAACCAACCACTATGCATATATTCAATGTTAAATACTCATTAACATAACACCCATTTAGGGTCCACAACTTTAGTATTTAAAGTTAGCTACACATACTAGAATACAAAAGGATGAGAATATTTAATGCCATAAAGCTTACAAAGTGCAAGATTCTTGATTCAAAAGCTTCCAAAAGAGAGGAATAATAAATCCTTGGATTGTAGCTTCAAAATCAAACCAAATTCCCCCACAAAACCCCAATAAATCTATTTATAGTAGGTCAAAACACGGGACAAAAATACCCTTTCCGGTTAAATATGCGACTTCATATCTGTCACATAACAGACATGCGGTCCGCATTCTTGACATAGCCATCGCATCTTCAAACCCTAGTTTCCAGGACTTCATCGCATTCACGTTTTGCGGTCCGCATTGCAGATATGCGATCACATTTCGCATTGCATTTTCCACCTTCAACAACTTTCATAACAAGTTTGCGGTCCATTATGCGGCCCGCAAACCTGTTATGCGACCGCAGACTGGACCGCATTTCTTTCACTAGACTTTGGCCAACAAACGGTTGCGGTTTGCGACCTTTTTGAGCATTATGCGGCCCGCATGTTGGATTTGCGGTCCGCATTTCCATATTTGCGATGCATTTTGCTCTTTTCTTGTCTTTTTGTGGCTTTTTGATTTCATTTCCATGCTCTTAAGTCCTTAAACCTCATACACTGCAAAAACACTAAAATTACATAAGTATAAAAGATAATTGCGTTTAAAACAAACTAAAATCTAAGCAATTTATATTAAATGTGCCAAAATTCTCCGGCACATCAAGCAACAATAATAACAATCGAGGATCTCCCAGGATACCGTCATGTAGTCCCATATGTACATATCCAATGGATCTCCCGGGATCCCATCCCGTAGTCCAAATCATAGTGCGCGGGGATCTACCGGAATCCCGTTCCGTAGTCCCAAATGTAAATACCCAGTACTGGGAAAATCTACTGGGTGCATTCCCGTAGTTCCATATAACTATGCAAGGGGATCTACCGGAATCCCACATCCGTAGTCCCAAAATAAACAGACAAGGGGGAGCTACCGGAATCCCACATCCGTAGTCTCAAAATAAATACAACAGCAGCAACAGGAAAATATACAGAAATGGCAAAATTTCATATTAAGGCAACAAGTGATTCTAGCCTAGCATGCTGCACAGAATTCAGGTAAGGCAGGTTGAGAAAACAAAGCAATTAAGTCACTTAGACATGCTTTCCTAAGCTAACAACATGCTTAATAGTGCAAGTAATAGAAATAGGAAAGGAAACATACTAGTAATTACTTAAAGTAAACCGGATTTCTAACAATTAGCACAAGTACGCACTCGTCACCTCACGTACAAGGCATTTCAATTACCAAATATACCAATCCTAAGGGGAAGGTCCCCTACACAAGGTTAGACAAGCCACTTACCTCGAACCGGCTCAATAATCAATTCGAAACCACACTCTTGCCACGAGTACTCGACTCCAAATGGCCCAAATCTATTCAATGCAATTTCATAACGTAAATAACACTTCAAGTAACTGATTCTACAAAGAAATTCTAAGCTAATACGCAAAATTAGGTAAAATGACCAAAACACCCCTCGGGCCCACGTCTCGGAATCGGGTAAAATTTACATTTCCAGAATCCTCACACTCTCATGAGTCTAACCAAAATTTTCCCAATCTAATGTCAAATCCCCAATCAAAACCCAAATGCTTGGTCTAAGAACGTTTCCCCAATTTTCATACAAATTCCGAAATTAAAGGATGAATTCATGATTAGATTAATGAGTTACAAACAAAAAGGAGTTAAGAATCGTTACCCAATCGATATCTCTGAAAATCCCTCAAAATCTCGCTCAAATCCGAGCTCCCAAGCTTAAGTTTTGATAAAAATGGCTAAACCCTCGATTTTGAAATCTTATATCTTCCCAGGCGCGCTCTTCTTCGCGAACGCAAGGCTACTATCGTAAATGCGATGCACAAAAGTACTGTTGGCTAATTTCCTCTTTCGCCCACGCAAGATCTAAACGCGATCCCGTAACTTAAACTGGCAGACCCTAAGCGAACGCGAGGACATGACGCGAACGCGAAGACTTACGGGTCCTTACCTTCGCAAACGCGGGACATCATCGCGAACGCAAAGCACATTTCAGCTGTTTCTCCCAAATGCTCTACGCGAACGCGGTGAATGTTTTCTCTGCAACATAATAGCAAAAAATCTGCAATCTTTCCAAGTCCAAAATTGGTCCGTTGAGCATCCGAAATACACCCGAGGCCCCTAGGACCTCAACCAAACATGCCAACCAATCCTAAAACATCATTCAAACTTGTTCCAACCTTCGGAATGGTCAAACAACATCAAAACACCTATTTTTCATCGGATTCAAGCCTAAGAATTCCAAAAACTCTAAAAATACATTTTCGATCAAAAAGTCTATAAAACCTCGTCCGAATGACTTGAAATTTTGCACACACATCACATTCAACACTACAGAGCTACTCCATCTTCCGGAATTCCATTCTGACCCTCGGATCAAAATCTCACTATCGAACCGGAAACTTCAAAAATTCCACTTTTGGCTATCAAGCCTAAATTAGCTACGGACCTCCAAAATACAATCCGAACACGCCCCTAAGCCCAAAATCACCCAGCGAAGCTAACGAAACCATCGGATTTCAATTCCAAGGCCGTTTTCACACTGTTCCGATTACGGTCAACTTTCCAACACTTAAGCTCTCATTAGGGACTAAGTGTCCCAAAACTCTCCGAAACTCAAAACCGAACATCCCAGCAAATAAAAATAGCAGAAATAAACTTGGAGAAAGACGTTAATAGGCAATCGGGGCGTTAATTCTTAAGATGACCGGTTGGGTCGTCACATCCTCCTACACTTAAACATTTTTCATCCTCGAACGAGCATAAAGACATACCTGAAGTAGTGAAAAGATGAGGGTAACGGCTGCGCATATCCTGCTTGGTCTCCCAGGTCGCCTTCTCGACCGACTGGCCCTACCAATGAACCTTTACTGATGCAATGTTCTTTGACCTCAGCTTCCTAACTTGCCTGTCCAATATTGCCCCTGGCTCCTCAACATAGGATAGATCCTTGTCCAACTGGACTGAACTGAAATCCAACACGTGCGACGGATCACCGTGATACCTCCGGAGCATCAAAACATGAAATACCGGATGAACTCCTGCCAAGCTGGGAGGTAAAGCAAGCTCATAAGCAACCTCCTCAACATGTCTCAATATCTCAAAAGGGCCAATAAACCTCGGACTCAACTTCCCTTTCTTCCCAAATCTCATAACGCCCTTCATAGGCGAAACCCGATGCAGAACCCGCTCTCCAACCATATAGGAAATATTACAAACCTTCCGGTCTGCGTAACTCTTCTGTCTGGACTGGGTTGTACGTAGTCTATCCTGAATCACCTTAACCTTCTCCAAGGCAACCTGAACTAAGTCTGTGCCCAATAATTTAGCCTCACCTGGCTCAAACCAACCCACCCGAGATCTACACCGCCTACCATATAAAGCCTCATACGGTGCCATCTAAATGCTGGACTGATAGCTGTTGTTGTAAGCAAACTCTGCCAATGGCAAGAACTAATCCCAAGACCCTCCAAACTCAACCACACACGCACAGAGCATATCCTCAAGAATCTAAATAGTGCACTCGGATTGTACGTCCGTCTGAGGGTGAAATGTTGTACTCAACTCCACCCGAGTACCCAACTCATGCTGAACGGCTCTCCAGAACCGTGATGTGAACCGTGTACCTCTATCTGAAATGATGGAAACTGGAATACCATGCAGACGAGCAATCTTCCGGATATAAATCTTCGTCAACCGCTCCGAGGAATAAGTAGTATACACAGGAATAAAGTGAGTGGACTTGGTCAGTCGATCCACAATCACCCAAATAGCATCGAACTTTCTCAAAGTCCGTGGGAGCCCAACTACAAAGTCCATGGTGATCCGCTCCCACTTCCACTCCGAAATCTCTATCTGCTGAAGTAACCCACCCAGTCTCTGGTGCTCATACTTCACCTGCTGACAATTGAGGCACCGAACTACAAATCCAACTATATCCTTCTTCATCCGCCTCCACCAGTAGTGCTGCCTCAATTCCTAATAATCTTCGCGGCACCCGAATGAATGGAATACCGCGAGCTATGGGCCTCCCCCAGAATCAACTCTCAAAGCCCATCAATATTGGGTACACAAATCCGATCATGCATCCTCAATACCCATCATCACCAATAGTCACATATTTGGCATCACCATGCTGAACCTTGTCCTTGAGGACAAGCAAATAAGGGTCATCATACTGTCGCTCCCTGATATGATCAAATAAGGAAGACCAAGAAGCTGTTGATACCCAATTTTTTCCTATATATTTTTATACTCAAAATACTTTCAAAATAACATATGTATGCATATACAAGCACGCCCAAAGGCTTTGGTATTTTCCCAAATTTTTAAAGATTTTTAAAAAAACCAATTTATGGCCTATTTTGCACTATAAACACCAATAATTATTCCCAAAACTTGTCATTTTGGCGAATAATTTATTTTATTCTCGCATTTACACAAAATATAATTTACATGATTTTTGCATAATTTTACAAGTTCATTTGGTATTTTTAAACTAAAATTGCATAAAATTACAATTTTAGCCTATTTCTATATTTAATAGCATTTGTAATCACAAAATCATTTCAAATATTTTTAAATTAGTACTTATGCATTGCTTATTAACTCAGTATTTTTAATTTTGATTTTTAAACATCATTTACTACTTTATAAAATTCAAAATGGGGAGAATTGGCTATTTAAATTGTAGCCCTTGTTATTTCAATTTTAGCCCTAATTCCAACCCCCAATTACACTACCCAATTTCCTAAATAACCCGACCCAAACCATATTAATCTACCTGCCCGGATCCCCATTTTTAAATCAGGACCGTTGATTGTTTTAATCAACGGTCCACGTCTCCCTTCCCTTAATTAAACCAAAGACACCCCTAACCCTAATCATTCTAACCAAACCAGCCGCCCCTAAAACCCTTTCGTTCCCAAATGCTCTCAACCACCCCTGAAACCCTAGTCCTTCTCCGACCATTTTCCGACCTTATTTCACCGGAAACCGTGGCCTCCCAGGCTTCGTGCAACCTATACTCACCCCACTCCCTTCCATGCCCCTTTTGTTCAAAGATCGAAGTCCGATTTTGAAGACCACCGACTCAGAGGTCCTCCAGCTTGAGTTTTATGGCCATGTACGGTCTCTCTCCGGCAAGTCTTAGCGTTGTGAGTCTGTTTTCGACTCAAAATCAGTCCGTTCCAGGCTTTCTCGTTCTGTAGGGTTTTCTCTGAAACCCTAAGTCTCCAAGGTTTTCTTCTTTGTTTCTCTTTAAGATCTACTTCAGATCTACGTTATTTTCTAAGTTTTCAAAGTGCTTTCCACATTTTTTTACCGATTTGTTTTCGAACTGTTCCTCTTCTTGAAACTTAGAGTTTCTCTGATTTTGTGTTTTATTTTGCTCTATTGTGATCTCTTTTACTTTTGCTATAATTCCTAAGTATTTTCTACTATGGTTCCTATGTGTTTTCTCTACCATGTTGTTTCTAGGGTTTCTGAGTAACTCCTTCACTGTGTCCTTTGCTTGCCTTATGCTTTTCGTGAATGTTTGTGTTCTTTCTGAGTTTATCTTCACCTATGCTTTCTTCTTTACACTCGAGATGTGATGAAAACCCTAGATTTTGGGGGTTTTCTGAGTTTTGTGTGTGATTGTCTGCTGCCTATTTAATTTCATAACCCTAACTGTTTAAACTCGCCTCATGCTTCTGATTCTTGCTAAGCATTGCAAGAACTTCTAATTTCATTTCATGCCTATGTTTTTCTGCTCGCTGATTACATGACTATTTTGCTAATGTCAGCCTCGCATGTTTGAATTTGTGCATCTTTTTATAGTCAGACTTCCCCTTTTGAAATAACCCTAATTTTGGGGGGTTGATTTTCTATGAGCCTATTTCGATTCTCCCTTTGACTGATTTGGACCCACTTTCTTGCTAAATTCAATACCAATTCAAATCCCTGTTTCCTTAATTTACTGTGTGATTGGTGATTCTTCTTGCCTTATTTGCTTAAAATCGTGTATCTTTCAAAACTCTATATGTATTTACCCTTTATTTTGCAACTTATTCTTGATTTTCTTTCCATAAATGGAACTCTGTTTATTTACCTTAAGTCTGACTCCTTAATTAAAGGGAGTCCTTCACCTAATTGATTGTGATTTGATACTAAGGTTATTTTCCTGCCTTATTTACTACTTACTTTCAAACTATAAAAAACTCCACCCCTTTTATTTCAAACACGAACAATCTCAGTTCAACACACACACACTAAGCTCTCTCTTCTCTTTTCTGCTACTTGTGCTGTTGTTTGTGCTTAGCCGGCTGAAAGCCAAGGCTAAAGTATAGAACTCTATTTGCTTGTTCTGCTGTTTGACACTTGCACTGGTAGGCCTCCACCATTTAAATAATGTTCTCTACAACTATGTGTTCATTTCTCCTCTTTACGTGATCCCCCTCAACTACATGTTTTCTGGTACTAATTGACCATACACTAGTTTGTTATACCTTTCTACATGCTGCTGCTGTTATGTTTTCTTATCTCTCCTGGATGTTTGCTTTCATCTGATTCCCTTTCCCTTTAACCCCTTTGTGTGTGAGTATTGTTTCAGACTAGGGTGGCACTCTATTGCCACCCCTAGTTTAGAACCAGGTTGCTCTAAACCTATACTCAAATCAATCCCTTTCCCTTAACCCCTATCATGTGTTGAGCTTGACTCAAGTCTGGTGGTGTCCTAATCACCATACAGGCCTAAGTCTGACTTTCTCAAGTCTGCTCTTATTTGTTCAAGCCATGTAAAGGGTCAGGGGTGTACCAGTCTTACCCATGGCTGGGTATGACCACCCTTTTACTTTGGTTTCCTCAATTTCCCCTTCACTTTACACTTACTCTTAGTTCTTTAAGTTCTGCCCCCTTGGGTAAGACATGCTTTGGGACCCTAGAGCTCCCTCTGAACTTGGATGCCTGAGGGTTGGCACTTCCACAATACACTATTCTGTTATTATATCAATTATTCAGAATGTTAAGGATTGCCTGGAGTTCTTGAAGCTCCTTGGAACTTTGAAAACATTCTGAGTAAGAGAAGGCCTCGGAATCTGGAATCCGGATTTGGTGAAAGACATGTTATTGGGCATTAAGATTGAATTAGGCTGCTCGAATCTAGCTGTAGGCTGTGATGTATTTATGTTTACTTTCTTTCTTCTGGTTCTGTAATAATCTTGTAAAAAGAACTCGGGGAATATTAGTAAAGGGTGTGGGAAGGGTTTATATTGCTTGCATGAGTTAAAGGGTAGAAATCATGCCTATAGGATTTTAATGCTTTCAATCACCTAGATACCATGCCTATAGGATTTTAATGCTTTCAATCACCTAGAGACCATGTCTATATGCCTTTACATTCCTTTAACTCAATCATTTAGAAATCATGTCTATAAGATTTAATATCGCAAATCAGTAGAAATACTGCCTATAGGACCTAATAATCGAATAACCCGTTGCACGTAGAAATCATGCCTATAGGAAATGCATGAAAACGTTAGGCAAACTGTAAGGTAATCAAATACTCATTTTTTCTTAACGGCTTAATAACAAGTATAGATATCCTACCTATTTCAAACTCGCCTAATCTATATAAGCAATAATCTGGAAATTGGATTCAGCGTTTTCAACAAACTTGTACTAATCTGTTTATTGCCAGAACTCTTACAAGTCTGCAAAATTCTCGATTTCTTTTTTTTAAACTTGCATCTCTCTTTGCTAAAACGGTTTTCAATCTTCTGCTTAAATTTTCATCTCAAGAAGCTGTTATATTCAAAACAGTATTCAGTTTATTCTTACTTTTAAAGTCGCTTTACTTTCAAAACTCTTTTTCATAACTCTACTGTATTTCAAATCTGCTGATTTCAAAGTAAATTCCGAATTTCTGCAATCTCAACTATCTGTTTTAATCCTTTCTGCATTAGGCTTTTTCTGAAATCAGTACTTTCTAAATAATTCTTTTAAAGTACTTCAATTACTGACAATTGGATCCGAGTTGCCTAATGCAGACCTTTTATCTAATTCTATGTGTTAAACTGATCCGTCCGCCGTTTAAGTTTTAATTAAAGACCAAACCAGTATATGCAAGACATGCTAAACTAATTGCTATGTGATTTACGGGGTTTTATGTGAGCCTTGCATATTTATTTTATGCCCCGCTTATTTGTTATTTGTTTTGACTGACGTCCTAGTATTTTATCCTTTTAAGCTCCATATATGCCTCCATCCCTTTCCTCCCTTTAGGATTAGAAGTCCAAATGTCCCGGGACTGATAGGCTGGAACGGGTACTAGAATGCAATAAGTAAAACGAAACTCATCTCGTTTAATACCCTAACGGGGTGGGAATGGTAGAATATGGAGATGATGACGGTGCGCTAATATCTCGTGCGAGAATGATTGCTGGGTATTGCACCAAACTGATTCATATTATATTTAAACCTAGGACCCCTTTTTCTTTCTTTAGTTATCAATGTTTTCTTAAATTAGTGTTTTCTTCAACTAAGCTTTTCTCTTTTCAAAATCACTTGTGTCTTTCTTCTTTCAAAATTTTTCAACTTGTTTACACTTCCTATGTGCAAATTTTGCTTGTTTATTCATATTCTTAAAGTCATAACTAAGCACGGCCGGGAACCACACTAGTGGATCTTGAGGGGTGCCTAACACCTTCCCCTCGAGATAATCTCAAGCCCTTACCTGAACTCTGGTTTATCTTTCAAAAAATCCTCTTTTTTTTAAGTGTCCTACACTATAATCATTAGGTGGCGACTCTCAAATTCACATCCCGATTCCTCGAAAGGGGAATAAGAGTTGTTTTGCCCATAATGTCGTAAACCCGATTTCGCCTTCTTTCAGGAGGGAAAAAGGGGGCGTCGATAGCATGGCGACTCTGCTGGGGAGATGCTTTAAGGCTTTTACTATTACGTTCTTTTAATGACTTTATTGCTTCCTTTGTTACCTTTATTTCCTGCTTTTAATCATTTCTCCATGAATACTAACTTGACTCTTCGTGTTTTCTTTTCCTTTAATTGCTTTCCCCTTTACTACTTTACCATTATCTCAATTCCGTTTTCATTCCCGAGCATTTATTGTAATCTTTACTTTATGAACGTGAAAATACATGTAATTTGTTTCATTATTGTAATTGCATCTCTCAACATCATATCCCACTCGTGCCAAAACAAATCCTATAGCAACGCTTATAATGAGTGATTGCGCCCTTCCGATATCATAACCCCTAAATGTGGCAAAGGCATATTTGCGGTAAAACCAGTCGATCAACGGTGTAGTCGACGGTTCCGCGCCTTTCCCTGTTGAGTTGTCCGTTCAAGGGTACCTTGTCTAGCACTTCAAAGTAGAAACCTTACTCTATTAAACTGTTCATGCATCATGGTCAAACTTAGCCGAGTCAGTTATGTTGTCCGCATAATGACTCATTAAGATATCCTAAACCAAAGTCCATCGGGTTTCCTCGAAACCCAAACGGACACCTCCACGTTATGTGCATTTATTTGGAGAACTAAATGCCCTTTTGCTAATTATTGATTTAAATAGTCGAGTCCGGTGCGGTTAAGGGCCTAACATTTTGTTTTGCAGAAAATGAGGCACGAGGTCCCCAGATTCGGTATGGTATCCAACATCCACCCAAGGTTGCTAAGCTGGTGGGAAGATCTTCATGGTAGTGATCAAACCCTCGTCCGCAAGTACTTAGGGAATTTACCCTCACTTCTAGAAATCCAACCCAATAACAAGATCATTGAGGCTGCCACTTTATTTTGGGATGGTGATCGATCAGTGTTCGTTTTCGGAGACTTGGAAATGACCCCTCTGCTAGAAGAGATAGGGGGCCTAGCTGGTATCCCTTGGGAAACTCCGGGTTTGCTTATGCCGGAGAATCGCAAAAGTAGAGGCTTTCTTAAGATGATGAGACTCAAGAAAAACCCCGACCTTTCTTGCTTGAAGGACTCCTATATACCCTTCGACTTCTTATACGAGAGGTATGGCCACAGCAAGTCCTATCGCACCTACATGGACGAATTCACCCTCACCTCTTTGGGGCATATACATAGAAGGGTGTTCGTGTTCATGTTTTGCTTCTTGGGCATGATAATTTTCCGTATGAAGAAGGCTAGGATCCACACCAGACTAGCCATGGTGACCAAGACCTTAATGGAAGGAATTGACGGGCAGTCTTTCAGCATAGTACCTATGATCATCGTTGAAATCTATCGAGCCTTGGGAAAATGTCAACAAGGGGCTCCGCACTTCGAGGGTTGTAATTTGTTACTTCAGCTTTGGCTTATAGAACACCTTCAGAAGGGTGACTACAGACAGGAAATCATACGCAGGGATTGGGATGACCACGTCCCTTTTCATCACCCAAAGCGAATGAACTTCACGCCCAACATATTCGCTCAGCCAGAGGACGCCAGTGGATGGGTAGAGTTGTTCGAGAATCTAAAAGAAGAGCAAATTCAGTGGATGTTCGAGTGGTTCCCAACAGGGGAGTTCATTATCCGTTCTCGAGACGCACCACTCCTCATACTCATTGGCCTGAGGGGAACTCATCCTTACGTCCCCCTCCGAGTCATGAGGCAAGCCGGAAGGAAACAAATCATACCCAGGATAGAGAGAATGAGTCACTTCAGAGGCGACTTTCAAGATGATGACAGCCCGCACAGGTGTCACGCTCAGCATATATGGAACTGCAAGCTCATTTTAGGGAAGGAGTCTATTGAACCAGACAGGTATCATGCCGGGTGTGTGCCGCACTACACAGGTTGGTTGGAAGATGATCACATTGGTTTGAGTCACCCAGGGTTTGTCCATGGTCATAGGCTTATTGATGAAAAGACTGCAGCAAAGGTTAAATATAATCAACTGCGCAAAAGGATGCGAGAATGCGAGAACGAACATTGGGAAATACAAGAAGCCCACGAAAAGCTGATCAACGAGTGGAAAGATATGGTTGTCAACGCCAACAACCGGCTGGTGTATCTGGAACGAGGCTTAGTGGAATTGGAAGGTAAATTTCTGAAGAGGATCGACGATTGTCAGAATGCTGAGGGTAATGAAGGTGGGCACCTGGCCCGAGCTTACTTGCTGCCGGGACTGCGCGAGTTGGTGCAGCTGTACGAGGGAGGCAAGAGTACCGAATCTGGGAAAGGTCCTTCTGGGACCAAGTAGTAGGACTCTTATTTTCTGCTTTCATAATGTAATAAGGCCATTGGCCATTAGTGATATTTTTATCATTCAGTTGTTTTAAGACCCGTCTTGTTTTTATCAATAAAATGAGGCATTTAGCATTATAAGTTCTCCAAATTTAATTTGTCGCTAGGCTTACCTCGGGCACAATGAGGCACCTAAATTAGGAAGTGATTTATATTCCAGCACAATGTGTTTAAATATTGCAATATTATTTATCAGAATCCGCGCTAACTTTTTACCTTTTTGTTTTTTTCCTTTTATTATTTTTATTCCCATCCCCAAAGGTTAGTTCGTGCATTCTGGCACCATCAGCGTACTCAACAAGATCCAAGGGTCCTCCACCACCTCCTCCTCAAAGTCCTACCAGAAACAGGAACAAAGGCAAAATGGGAGATACAAGTTCTAGAAAGGAAATCGAGGAAACCTCTCAGAACGCTTCAATCACTAAGGAAACTGCTGCTCATCTTGAGCAAACTTTGCTGAGATTTCGAGAAGAATTGGAACAAATTCGAAACCTGGCAAGTCTGTCAATCACTCTTGCCGCTGCTGATGCCAACCACCAGAACCATACTACACCACCAGCACAACCCGCTCATGCCCAAGCCTGCAACACCTGCAACAACACTCCACTACACGTTCCTGAAACACAAAATACCACAAAAGACCATAACACTCCAATATTTGTGGACACCATGCCACATTACAGTCAGCCAATCGCCAGTGCAATCGAGACAGATGACAAAAACTCCCTCATTCAGAATTTGGCCGCTGAGATCAAGAAGTTGACTAGCCGGGTCCAAGATTTCGAAGATAACAAATGTGTTAAAGGGTTAAATTATGAAGATCTTTGTGTTCAGCCAGATGTTGAGATCTCGGAAGGGTACAAACCTCCCAAGTTCGAACTATTCGACGGTACAGGTGATCCCAGGGTCCACCTCAGAATGTATTGTGATAAGCTGGTAGGAGTCGGAAGGGACGAGAAGATTCGCATGAAGTTGTTCATGAGGAGTTTAAAGGGTGATGCTTTATCATGGTATATTAGCCAGGATGCAAAGAAATGGACTAGTTGGGTGAACATGGCATCTGACTTTATAGATCGGTTTAGGTTCAACACTGAGAATGCGCCAGATGTGTTCTATATCCAGAATCTCAAGAAGAAGCCCACAGAGACCTTTTGCGAGTATGCTACTCGTTGGAGGTCAGAAGCTTCTAAGGTCAGACCGGCCTTGGAGGAAGAACAAATGAACAGGTTCTTCGTCCGTGCTCAGGATCCGTAGTACTACGAGAGGCTGATGCTAATAGAGGGCCAAAGGTTCTCCGACATCATCAAGTTGGGAGACAGAATCGAAGAAGGCATCAAAAATGGTATGGTCACTAACCTCGAGGCATTGCAAGCTACCAACAAGGCTTTACAGTTTGGTGGCTCATCAAAGAAAAAGGATGTGAATTCTGTGATAGCTGCGCAAAGGAACAACTCCCCTATGAAGTACTAAACCTATCCCTCAGCTCCACTCACATATCAACCTACCCTAAATTACCAAGCACCATCACCCACCTACCAAATTCCATCACCTGCTCCACCACCTACGTATGAACCCGCTTCACACAGATATTCCCAACCCGCACCTATATACCAAGCATATAACTCCCAACCTTCTCACTACCCATCACCTCCTACCCATCAAAACTTCCCTCGACCCAGACCAAACTTCGACCGTAAACCTCCCAGACAATATACCGCCATAGCCGAGCCAATTGACCAATTATATCAAAAACTCAAGGCAGCTAGTTACGTTACCCCTATCCCAGCCGTAACTCCAGAAAATCCTTCCTAGTGGATCAACCCAAACAAGACTTGCGCATACCATTCCGGGATGAAGGGCCATACCATCGACGAGTGTCGCTCGTTGAAAGACAAGATTCAGAACCTGATTGACAACAAGATCATTATAGCAAAGGAGCCCGCTCCTAATGTCCGCAACAACCCTCTGCCTGACCACGAGGGTAGAGGCATCCACATGATCGAGATCGAAGATGATTGGGACCCCAAGGGGTCAATCGGGTTGATAGCTGAAGGAGACGAGTCTAAGAAGCCAATAGTTACTCTCAATCCCATTGTTGTCCAAATTCAGCCCTCTGAGGGCGATGTGGTAAATGTGTCTGTACCACTCGAGTTTGAAGCACCACCTTCAAAGGCGCCGAAACCAATTGAGGTTGAGTTCGGAGTTCCAAGGGCGCCTATGCCATTTAAAATTACTGTGTTACCTCCTAAGGCACCAATTCCAATCTCCATGACAGACGTAACCCTGTTCAAGACAAATGCTATACCTTGGGATTACACCGCTGGGCTAGAAAGAAGGGAAAGACATATACTGGGGAAGCGATTGCCGCACAGGGCATGACCAGGACAGGTAGGGTATACACCTCGGAACACTTGGCTGAGTCCAGCAAGCAGGTCTACGGGCGGGCTGTTGAAACTGGACCTGACGACCTTTGGAGGAAGGTACAGGCCAAAGAGTACTCGGTCGTCAAGAAACTGAACAAAACGCCAGCACAGATTTCCATTCTGGCTCTTCTACAAAGCTCAGAGGCACATAAAACTGCCGTAATAAAAGTACTGAGTGAAGCTTATGTTCCCAGCAACATAACAGGAGGCGAAATAGCAAACATAGTGGGGCAGGTACTAGAAAGCCATAAGATCACCTTCCATGAAGATGAATTACCGCCAGAAGGGCTTGGTCACAACAAAGCGTTGCACATCACTACGCAATGCGAGGATCACTTTGTCACCAGGATTCTAGTCGACGGGGGATCCAGCCTCAACATTTGTCTGTTGGTAACTCTCAGGACATTGGGTAAGGGATTGCACGAGATCAAAGATGGGGCTATCAGTGTCAAAGCTTTTGATGGATCTCAGAGGTCCACCATTGGAGAAATTAGCTTATGCCTGCATATGGGACCCACCTGGTTCGATGTTGAGTTCCAAATCATTGGCGTACCAGCGTCCTACAATTTGTTGCTAGGACGACCCTGGATCCACGCCGCTGGGGCTGTGGCGTCAACTTTGCATCAGGCTGTAAAATTTGAATGGAATCATCAGGAAGTAATCATTCATGGCGAGGGTAGAAACCCTATATATAGTCGCCAGGCCATCCCGATGATCTGAGGTAGAAGGAAAATCGGTGAAGAAACATACCATCACATCGAGCGAGTTAACACCATAGACAAAGACAAGTGGTGGGATAACAAAATTGAGAGCATCCTGAATTGGAGCGGGTATGAACCCGGAAAAGGACTTGGTAAGAACCTGCAGGGTATCACCAAACCTATCAAGCTGAAGAAGAACGGTACCACTTTTGGCCTAGGGTATGAGTACACTTAGGAGGAGTTCAACCACTGGTCACCCCCATGGCGCGGACCATACCATCCGCTGGAGAACCCTATACCTCAGTTGGAGCAGATTTTTCAGCCAGCCGACACTTTGTACGGATCAGAGGAAGATGAGGCACTAGCAGCAATAAAGAACCTATTTCTGGAAGATGATATGGATTGTTGTGCTATCTTCGAGGAGGAAGTGGAGGAAGGCCCTTCCATTCAAGCTATGAACCAAGGAGAGCACCTCGCCAATTGGTCAATCAGGACCACCAGTGCCCGGAGAGCCTCAGGGTAGCAAGGCTAAACGACGCATATGCATCACACTTTACTTTAGTTGATTTTACTTCTCCGCATTGTCCTTACTTTTGAAAAGAGCTCCGATGTTTTAAACGATTATGAAAAAGCATTTTCCAAGTTTATCTTTACGTTTCTCTCTCATTTATTTTCTCTACCATTTACTTTATTTTACACAGCATTACTATTACATATCTTGATGATGAACCAACAACTGTGACTTGCAATAAGACAGTGGGACAAACGGATATAGACTCAGAAGAGGATGAGATACCAGAAGAGGTTGTCAGGGAGGTCAAGAATTTCGAGAACATGCCCAAGTCTAACTTAGACGAAACTGAGGTCATCAATTTGGGGAACGCAGAAAATGTCAAGAAAACACGTATCAGCATACACTTGTCAGCATCAGAAAAGGAAGAATACACAGAGTTTTTGAAAGAATATGAGGATATATTCGCTTGGTCTTATGATGATATGACCGGTCTCAGCACATCCATCGTGGCTCACAAGCTGCCGACGAATCCGGCATGCCCACCAGTCAAACAGAAACTCAGAAAGTTCAAGCCAGACATGAGTTTAAAAATCAAAGAATAGGTCACCAAGCAAGTCAAAGCCAGGGTTCTCAGAGTAGTGGAGTATCCAACATGGTTAGCCAACGTTATGTCGGTACCGAACTAAATGGGTTGAAGCAGCATCATACAAGGCAGTCACCAAGAAAGTAGTAGCAGATTTCGTCCGAGATCGTATGGTTTGTCGGTTCGGGGTTGCGGAATCAATCATCACCGACAACGGCTCTAATCTCAACAGCGGCCTGATGAAGGCAATGTGCGAAACATTCAAGATTAAACACAAGAACTCTACAACTTACAGACCTCAAATGAATGGAGTTGTAGAAGCAGCCAATAAGAACATCAAGAAGATACTAAGGAAGATGATCGAAAAGCACAAACAGTGGCATGAGAAGTTTTCATTCGCCTTACTGGGTTGTCGTACCACGGTCCGCACATCAACTGGGGCCACTCCCTACATGCTGGTTTATGGTACAGAGGCGGTCATCCCCGCTGAGGTAGAAATTCCTTCCTTAAGGGTCATACAAGAAGCAGAATTAGATGATGCAGAATGGGTCAAGAGTCGCTACGAGCAGTTAGCCCTCATAGACAAAAAATGAATGAACGTTGTTTGTCACGGTCAATTATATCAGAACAGAATGTCCAGAGCCTTCAACAAGAGAGTCAAGCCAAGGAAGTTTACACCAGGACAGCTGGTATTGAAGAAGATATTTCCATATCAAGATGAAGCCAAAGGGAAATTCTCTCCTAATTGGCAGGGTCCGTATATGGTGCATCGGGTTCTAACAGGAGGAGCCCTTATTCTCGCAGAAATGGACGGAGAAGTCTGGCCGAAGCCTATCAACGCAGACGCAGTGAAGCGATACTACATTTGATCATATGCTTTTCTTTCATGATGTATTTTGAACTACACCTGACCTGATTCTCGTTTAAGAGGGGATACATATGCAACCCTATGGGTTCGGTCACATTTTAATAAAAATTCCATCTTTCCCCCCGCTATTGGAACTGGGGCAGAATTTTGAGGAGGGCCCTCAAAATTCTGGGATTTTTCCGCGTTCAGTCATCCAGCACAGCCGTCAGCAGTGCCAGCCTACTAAACTGGGGCAGAATTTTGAGGAGGACCCTCAAAATTCCGGAGCAAGCGAGGTTGCCGTGTCTTGAACCACGTTGCAGTTGTTGGTTCATCCCGAAATAATCAAGGAATTATTTTTACCTATATATACATGCACTTGCCTTATATTCACTAGGTCATGCCCGAATATCATTTGGATCACATCGTTTAGCAACGCTACCCCAATGATACGCAACAGCAAGAGTCGGAGGATACGAACTAACCTCCCCCTATAAAACTCACAATTTTTCTTTGGATGCAGGAATTCAAGCAACGAATCAAAGTACATTTGCTCTTCAGAATCAAAAACCCTCCAGAGGGTCACTATCCGCACTCGACACTCCCCAACAGTCTTATAGTGCAAACCGCCCACCAGAATTCAGGCCGCAAAAGCAAAATGCACCCACTCTTTAGAGTCGAAACTCCCAAAGAAATCACTCATTTCACAAAAGTCTACTATCTACACCCAGCATTTCCCAGCAGTCATGATAGCGCAATCATCTATCAGCTAAGAGAACTTACTACTGTTCATTTATTTACATTTCTGCATTGCATAAGGCTACTTGCTGCCTTTCGAGACTAAGCTCTGTCTCCATTTGCATTTTTCATAAGGCTACTCTCTGTCTTCCGAGGTTAAGCTCTACCTCCATATTGCATAAGGCTATCTATCTGCCTTCTGAGACTAAGCTCTGTCTCCATTTGCATTTCTGCATAAGGCTACTCTCTGCCTTCCGAGGTTAAGCTCTACCTCCATATTGTATAAGGCTATTTATCTGCCTTCCGAGACTAAGCTCTGTCTCCATCTGCATTTTTGCATAAGGCTACTCTCTGCCTTTCAAGGTTAAGCTCTACCTCCATATTGCATAAGGCTAGCTATCTGCCTTCCGAGACTAAGCTCTGTCTCCATCCGCATTTTGCATAAGGCTACTCTCTGCCTTCCGAGGTTAAGCTCTACCTCCATTTTGCATAAGTCTATCTATCTGCCTTTTGAGACTAAGCTCTGTCTCCATCCTGCATGGCTGAAATATCGCCACTTTATTTAAATTCTCGCTACGGCTGAAATATCGCCTCCTGCTTTTTAAATTCTCGCCTTGGCGGAAAAATTGCCACCCTTGCATTCATTTGGCTGAAAGATTGCCACCTTCTCATGGGCTGAAAAATCGCCAACTTATTCAAAGGCCTCATAGTTCGGAGGCACCATCTGCATAGCCCGAGAACATCATTTCATGGCCTGCGAATCTTTATTTTATGCTCTTCATGGCCCAGGACATCATAGTCTGAGGACGTCATCCTAACCGTCCAAAGACAGCATTCATGGTCCAACGGGAACTTGCATCACGTTTATATTACACAAATATATACGCACATCACGCACTTGCAGGTACTCCGGCTAGCAAACGGCCGTCTCAGCAGAAGCGATCCCGCTCCAGTTTTTCCTCAACCGATTGGAATCCAAACGCCTTTTCAAACTTAACCATTGTGCCCATCTTTTTGAATCTCCATTGACACATTCCGTCGATGTTTCCTGAACTACATATGGCCTGATTCCTGTAAAACCAGGGATATGTAGGCAGCTCAGAAACCAGAGAATGGTCAAAATTCTTTTACAATCGCCATTTCCGGTCAAAATTGGCCATCTTGTCTTTACCCGACAACTCTTTCATCCTCCTCGGGTAAAGAGGGGCAGTTGTTGATACCCAATTTTTTCCTATGTATTTTTATACTCAAAATACTTTCAAAATAGAATATGTATGCATATACAAGCACGCCCAAAGGCTTTGGTATTTTCCCAAATTTTTAAAGATTTTTAAAAAAAACAATTTATGGCCTATTTTGCACTATAAAAAACAATAATTATTCCCAAAACTTGTCATTTTGGCGAATAATTTATTTTATTCTCGCATTTACACAAAATATAATTTACATGATTTTTGCATAATTTTACAAGTCCATTTAATATTTTTAAACTAAAATTGCATAAAATTACAATTTTAGCCTATTTCTATATTTAATAGCATTTGTAATCAAAAAATCATTTCTAATATTTTTAAATTAGTACTTATGCATTGCTTATTAACTAAGTATTTTTAATTTTGATTTTTAAACATCATTTACTATTTTATAAAATTCAAAATGGGGAGAATTGGCTATTTAAATTGTAGCCCTTGTTATTTCAATTTTAGCCCTAATTCCAACCCCCAATTACACTACCCAATTTCCTAAATAACCCGACCCAAACCCAATTAATCTACCCGCCCGGATCCCTATTTTTAAATCAGGACCGTTGATTGTTTTAGTTAACGGTCCACGTCTCCCTTCCCATAATTAAACCAAAGACACCCCTAACCCTAATCATTCTAACCAAACCAGCCGCCCCTGAAACCCTTTCGTTCCCAAATGCTCTCAACCACCCCTGAAACCCTAGTCCTTCTCCGACCATTTTCCGACCTTGTTTCACCGGAAACCATGGCCTCCCAAGCTTCGTGCAACCTATACTCACCCCCACACCCTTCCATGCCCCTTTTGTTCAAAGATCGAAGTCTGATTTTGAAGACCACCGACTCAGATCTCCTCCAGCTTGAGTTCTATGGCCATGTCCGGTCTCTCTCCGGCAAGTCTTAGCGTTGTGAGTCTGTTTTCGACTCAAAATCAATCCGTTCCAGGCTTTCTCGTTCTCTAGGGTTTTCTCTGAAACCCTAAGTCTCCAAGGTTTTCTTCTTTGTTTCTCTTTAAGATCTACTTCAGATCTACATTATTTTCTAAGATTTCAAAGTGCTTTCCACATTTTTTTTACCGATTTTGTTTTCGAACTGTTCCTCTTCTTGAAACTTAGGGTTTCTCCGATTTTGTGTTTTATTTTGCTCTATTGTGATCTCTTTTACTTTTGCTATAATTCCTAAGTATGTTCTACTATGGTTCCAATGTGTTTTCTCTACCATGTTGTTTCTAGGGTTTCTGAGTAACTCCTTCACTGTGTTCTTTGCTTGCCTTATGCTTTTCGTGAATGTTTGTGTTCTTTCTGAGTTTATCTTCACTTAGCTTTCTTCTTTACACTCGAGATGTGATGAAAACCCTAGATTTTGGGGGTTTTCTGAGTTTTGTGTGTGATTGTCTGCTGCCTGTTTAATTTCATAACCCTAACTGTTTAAACTCGCCTCATGCTTCTGATTCTTGCTAAGCATTGCAAGAACTTCTAATTTCATTTCATGCCTATGTTTTTCTGCTCGCTGATTACATGACTATTTTGCTAATGTCAGCCTCGCATGTTTGAATTTGTGCATCTTTTTATAGTCAGACTTCCCCTTTTGAAATAACCCTAATTTTGGGGGGTTGATTTCCTATGAGCCTATTTTGATTCTCCCTTTGACTGATTTGGACCCACTTTCTGGCTAAATTCAATACCAATTTGAATCCCTGTTTCCTTAATTTACTGTGTGATTGGTGATTCTTCTTGCCTTATTTGCTTAAAATCGTGTATCTTTCAAAACTCTATATATATTTACCCTTTATTTTGCAACTTATTCTTGATTTTCTTTCCATAAATGGAACTCTGTTTATTTACCTTAAGTCCGACTCCTTAATTAAAGGGAGTCCTTCCCCTAATTGATTGTGATTTGATACTAAGGTTATTTTCCTGCCTTATTTACTGCTTACTTTCAAACTATAAAAAATCCCACCCCTTTTATTTCAAACACGAACAATCTCAGTTCAACACACACACACTAAGCTCTCTCTTCTCTTTTCTGCTACTTGTGCTGCTGTTTGTGCTTAGCCGGCTGAAAGCCAAGGCTAAAGTATAGAACTCTATTTGCTTGTTCTGCTGTTTGACACTTGCAATTGGTAGGCCTCCACCATTTAAATAATGTTCTCTACAACTATGTGTTCATTTCTCCTCTCTACGTGATCCCCCTCGACTACATGTTTTCTAGTACTAATTGACCATACACTAGTCTGTTATACCTTTCTGCATATTGCTGCTGTTATGTTTTCTTATCTCTCCTGGATGGTTGCTTTCATCTGATTCCCTTTCCCTTTAACCCCTTTGTGTGTGAGTATTGTTTCAGACTAGGGTGGCACTCTATTGCCACCCCTAGTTTAGAACCAGGTTGCTCTAAACCTATACTCAAATCAATCCCTTTCCCTTAACCCCTATCATGTGTTGAGCTTGACTCAGGTCTGGTGGTGTCCTAATCACCATACAGGCCTAAGTCTGACTTTCTCAAGTCTGCTCTTATTTGTTCAAGCCATGTAAAGGGTCAGGGGTGTGCCAGTCTTACCCATGGCTGGGTATGACCAGCCTTTTACTTTGGTTTCCTCAATTTCCCCTTCACTTTACACTTACTCTTAGTTCTTTAAGTTCTGCCCCCTTGGGTAAGCCATGCTTTGGGACCCTAGAGCTCCCTCTGAACTTGGATGCCTGAGGGTTGGCACTTCCACAATACACTATTCTGTTATTATATCAATTATTCAGAATGTTAAGGATTGCCTGGAGTTCTTGAAGCTCCTTGGAACTTTGAAAACATTCTGAGTAAGAGAAGGCCTCTGAATCTGGAATCCGGATTTGGTGAAAGACATGTTATTGGGCATTAAGATTGAATTAGGCTGCTCGAATCTAGCTGTAGGATGTGATGTATTTCTGTTTACTTTCTTTCTTCTGGTTCTGTAATACTCTTGTAAAAAGAACTTGGGGAATATTAGTAAAGGGTGTGGGAGGGGTTTATATTGCTTGCATGAGTTAAAGGGTAGAAATCATGCCTATAGGATTTTAATGCTTTCAATCACCTAGATACCATGCCTATAAGATTAATGCTTTCAATCACCTAGAGACCATGTCTATAGGCCTTTACATTCCTTTAACTCAATCATTTAGAAATCATGTCTATAAGATTTAATATCGCAAATCAGTAGAAATCCTGCCTATAGGACCTAATAATCGAATAACCCGTTGCACGTAGAAATCATGCCTATAGGAAATGCATGAAAACGTTAGGCAAACTGTAGGGTAATCAAATACTCATTTTTTCTTAACGGCTTAATAACAGGTATAGATATCCTGCCTATTTCAAACTCGCCTAATCTGTATAAGCAATAATCTGGAAATTGGATTCAGCATTTTCAACAAACTTGTACTAATCTGTTTATTGCCAGAACTCTTACAAGTCTGCAAAATTCTCGATTTCTTTTTTTTTTTAAACTTGCATCTCTCTTTGCTAAAACGGTTTTCAATCTTCTGCTTAAAGAAGCTATTATATTCAAAACAGTATTCAGTTTGTTCTTACTTTTAAAGTCGCTTTACTTTCGAAACTCTTTTTCATAACTCTACTGTATTTCAAATCTGCTGATTTCAAAGTCAATTCCGAATTTCTGCAATCTCAACTATCTGTTTTAATCCTTTCTGCATTAGGCTTTTCTGAAATCAGTACTTTCTAAATAATTCATTTAAAGTACTTCAATTCCTGACAATTGGATCCGAGTTGCCTAATGCAGACCTTTTATCTAATTCTATGTGTTAAACTAATCCGTCCGCCATTTAAGTTTTAATTAAAGACCAAACCAGTATATGCAAGACATGCTAAACTAATTGTTATGTGATTTACGGGGTTTTATGTGAGCCTTGCATATTTATTTTATGCCCCGCTTATTTGTTATTTGTTTTGACTGGCGTTATAGTATTTTATCCTTTTAAGCTCCATATATGCCTCCATCCCTTTCCTCCCTTTAGGATTAGAAGTCCAAATGCCTCGGGACTGATAGGCTGGGACGGGTACTAGCATGCAATAAGTAAAACGAAACTCATCGCGTTTAATACCCTAACGGGGTGGGAAGGGTAGAATATGGAGATGATGACGGTGCGCTAATATCTCGTGCGAGAATGATTGCTGGGTATTGCACCAAACTGATTCATATTATATTTAAACCTAGGACCTCTTTTTCCTTCTTTAGTTATCAATGTTTTCTTAAATTAGTGTTTTCTTCAACTAAGCTTTTCTCTTTTCAAAATCACTTGTGTCTTTCTTCTTTCAAAATTTTTCAACTTGTTTACACTTCCTATGTGCAAATTTTGCTTGTTTATTCATATTCTTAAAGTCATAACTAAGCACGGCCGGGAACCACACTAGTGATTCTTGAGGGGTGCCTAACACCTTCCTCTCGAGATAATCTCAAGCCCTTACCCGAACTCTGGTTTATCTTTCAAAAAATCCTCTTTTTTTAAGTGTCCTAATGCACTATAATCATTAGGTGACGACTCTTCAAATTCCATATCCCGATTCCTCGAAAGGGGAATAAGAGTTGTTTTGCCCATAATGTTGTAAACCCGATTTCGCCTTCTTTCAGGAGGGAAAAGGGAGCGTCGACAGAAACCACGCAAGCTAGAACCCGACTGGGCTCCAAAATATCCAATCTCACAAACTGGATGGCTAAGGACTGAACATCCATCGCCATAGGCCTCTCCGATGCTGGTAAATAGGCCAAACTCCCCAAACTCTCTACCCGGCGACTCAAAGTATCGGTCACCACATTGGCCTTGCCGTGGTGTATAGAATAGTGATGTCATAGTCCTTCAACAACTCTAACCACCTCCTCTGGCACAAATTTAGATCCTTTTGCTTGAAGAAGTGTTGTAGGCTCTAATGGTCAGTATAAATCTCACAAGGCACACCGTATGAGTAATGGCGCCAGATCTTCAGGGCGTGAATAATGGCAGCTAACTCAAGGTCGTGAATAGGGTAGTTCTTCTCATGTATCTTCAACTCTCTGGACGCGTAGGCAATCACCCTACCGTCCTGCATCAACACCACTCCGAGGCCAATCCTCGAGGCATAACAATAGACTATATAAGGCCCCGAACCTATAGGCAAAATCAAAACTGGGGCTGTAGTCAAAGCTGTCTTGAGCTTCTAAAAGCTCGCCTCACACTCCTGCGTCTATTGGAACGGAGCAGCCTTCTAGGTCAACTTGGTCATAGGGGCTGCAATCGATGAAAACCCCTCCACAAAACGATGGTAATAACCCGCTAGGCCAAGGAAATTGCAGATCTCTGTAGCTGAGGATGGTCTGGGCCAATTCTACATGGCCTCTATCTTCTTCGGATCCACCTGAATACCCTCACTCGATACCATGTGGCCTAAGAATGCCACTGAACCCAACCAGAACTCACATTTCGAGAACTTAGCATATAACTTCTTCTCCCTCAAAGTCTGAAGCACAGTCCTCAGGTGCTGCTCATGATCTTCCCGACTCTGGGAATACACCAGAATATCATCACTAAAGATAATGACGAATGAGTCAAGATACAGCCAGAACACACTGTGCATCAAATGCATAAAAGCTGATGGGGCATTGGTCAGCCCAAATGACATAACAAGGAACTCATAATGACCATGCCGAGTCGTAAAAGTAATCTTCGGGATATCTGGCTCCCGAATCTTCAACTGATGGTAACCTGAGCGCAAGTCAATCTTAGAAAACACTCGTGCGCCCTGAAGCTGGTCAAACAGATCATCAATACGAGGCAAAGGATAATGGTTCTTTACTGTAACCTTGTTCAACTGGAGATAATCAATACACATACGCATAGAACCATCCTTTTTCTTCATAAATAAGACAGGAGCACCCCAAGGTGATACACTGGGCTGAATAAAACCCTTATCAAGCAATTCCTGTAACTGATCCTTCAACTCAGGAGGAGCCATACGATACAGAGGAATAGAAATGGGTTGAGTGCCCGGCAACAGATTAATGCCAAAATCAATATCTCTATCAGGCGGTATGCCCGGAAGGTCAATTGGAAACACATCAGGAAAATCTCGTACTACCGGAACTGAATCAACTGAAGGGATATCAATACTGACATCTCTCACATAAGTTAAATACACGTCACACCCCTTATCGACCATATGTTGAGCTTTAAGAAAAGAAATAACTCTACTAGGAGTGTGATCTAAGGTACCCCTCCACTCAACACGCGGTACACCTGGCATAGCCAGCGTCACGGTTTTGGCGTGACAATCAAGAATAGTATAATGGGGCAACAACCAATCCATGCCCAAGATAATATCAAAATCTACCATGTTGAGCAACAATAAATCGGCTCTAATCTCAAAACCACTAAGAGCAACCAAACACGACCAATAAACGCGGTCCACAATAAGAGAATCTCTCATAAGAGTAGAAACATAAACAGGAGAACTCAAAGAATCTCGAGATACACCCAAATGCGGAGCAAAATAAGAAGACACATAAGAATAAGTGGAGCCTGGATCGAATAGAACCGATGCATCTCTGTGACAAACCAGTATAATACCTGTGATGACAGAATTAGAGGCAACAGCCTCGGTACGGGCAGGAAGGGCATAGTATCGGGCCTGGCCTCCCCCTATAGGGAGACCTCTACCTCTCCGACCTACACCTCTAGCTGGCTGAGCAGGTGGGGTAGCAACTGGAGCTGTAACCATAGCCTGAGAACTCTGCGGGGCACGTTGTGGCTGAGAAGTCTGTGAAGGTGCACCCTTCCCAAGTCTGGGGCAATCCCTCACCATATGATGGGTGTCACCACACTTAAAACAAGCTCTGGGAGGACGTGGTGGTTGTGACTGGCTCGGGCCAGGTCTGCTGGACTGACCTCTGAAAGCACCCTGCGTAGGAGGCACACTAGATACCGAAGATGCATAATAAGGCTCCTAAGGTCTAGGAGGAGCTGGAATACCACTGGCTGCTAGAAGAGCTGAATGAACACGGCAACTCATATAACCCCTACCATGACGACCTACTGCTGGGGCACGGACACTAGAGAAATGGCCCGACTCTCGAGACCTCTTGTCCTCCCTCTCCTCTCTCTTCCTAGCATGCATACCCTCAATCCTCCTAGTAATGCTCACCACCTGCTGATAAGAAATATCCATCTCCAACTCATGAGACATGCCAGACTTGATGCTGGGAATAAGGCCCCCAATAAACCGACGAACCCTCTCGCGAACAGTAGAAACCAAGGCTGGTGCATGCCTAGCCAAACTGGTGTAACGGACAGCATACTCTGAGATAGTCATAGCACCCTGGTGCAAATGCTCAAACTCGGCACGCCATGCGTCCCTAAGGCTCTGAGGAACATACTCCCTCAGGAACAGATCTGAAAACTAAGTCCAAGTCAGTGAAGCAGCCTCATCTGGACTGTCTAACTCATAGGTGCGCCACCACTCATAGGCGGCTCCTCGAAGCTGGAAAGTAGTGAAGGAAACCCCGCTCGATCCTGATATACCCATGGTATGGAGAATGCGGTAACTCTCATCTAGAAATCCCAAAGAATCTTCCGATGCTAGACCACTGAATATAGGAGCCTTGTACCTCTTGAACCTCTCAAGCCTCAGCTGCTCCTCCTCGGAAGCCACTGCCCTGTCCTCGGGCTGAACTGTCACTGCAGGCGGTACAGGAATAATCTCAGGGACCTGCTCAACATGTAATCGCTTCTTAGGAGTGCGGGCGGCGGGAGTCTGTGCTCCTCCCTTGGTCTGAGATGTAGCTGCAGCAAAGGGGAGCAACCCTACCTGGTCCAGAGTGGTGTATATGCTCATGAACTGTGCCAAAGTCTCCTAAAGAGCTGGAGTAGTAGTAGCAGTAGGCGTGTCAGGTGCCTGGACTCCGGCTGGAACTGCTGGTGGTACCTCAGCGGCAGCTCACACAGGTGCTCTTGCTACACCACGTGCGCGTCCTCGGCCTCTACCCCCACCCCGGCCTCTAACGGCTGCAGTAGGGGGCACGGGTGCCTGATCATCTCGGGTAGCACGTGTCCTCACCATCTGTGAGAGAATAGAAGACAGAAGTTTAGAATTGTGATGTCAAAATATCGCACGACAAGGAAATCAAATAAAGTGGAATTTTCCTAACCGTTACATAGTCTCTCGTAGATAAGTACAGACGTCTCTGTACCAATCAGCGAGACTCTAATAAACCGGCTTGTGATCCATAACTCCTATGAACCTAGAGCTCTAATACCAACTTGCCACGGCCCCGGTTCACCCTCCGTGAACCATCATGACGGCACCTAGTCCTCTATGACTAGGTAAGCCTAAATTGCGGAAGATAACTAAAATGTGGAATAAAAACAAAATGAAGAGTGATAAAAACAGTGTTTAAAAGTGTCGCTCGGCATATACAACACAACATTCTCATAATCAAATACACTATCCCAAAACCCGGAAACTCACGGAACCACAAGCCTTTGAATGTCTAAGAGTGTCTAACTCCAGAATATCTAACAAAGAAAAGAAAAATAGAAGGGAAAATGTTAAAGCTAGAATAGAAAGGGACTCCTCGGTTTGCGGACGCGGCAGATGTACCTCGAAATCTCTAGAGCAGTTGCCTCACCTCACGGGTAATAAGGCTGAGTCACAGTACCTGGATCTGCACATGAAAAACATGCGCAGAAGGGGCATGAGTACACCACAGCGGTACTCAGTAAGTGACAAGCCTAACCTCGATCGGGTAATGACGAGGAAGGTCAGGCCCCTACTGAGGTTAAATAAATATAAAGATCAACAGTATATAACAAAACAGTATAAATAAGTACAGTAGTAAAATAACACAGATGTACAGGACAGCAACAACTATACAGAAACAAGGAAAACACGGAAAAGAATTACATCTCAGCACCAATAATAACAATCGGGGATCTCCTAGGATACCGTCATGTAGTCCCATATGTACATATCCAATGGATCTCCCAGGATCCCATCCCATAGTCCAACTCATAGTGCGCGGGGATCTACCGAAATCTCGTTCCGTAGTCCCAAATGTAAATACCCAGTACTAGGGGAATCTACCGGGTGCATTTCCATAGTTTCATATAATTGTGCAAGGGGATCTACTGGAATCCCACATCCGTAGTCCCAAAATAAACAGACAAGGGGCAGCTACCAGAATCCCACATCCATAGTCCCAAAATAAATACACAGCAGCAATAGGAAAATATACAGAAATGGAAAAATTTCATATTAAGGCAACAAGTGATTCTAGCCTAGCATGCTGCACAGAATTCAGGTAAGGCAAATTGAGCAAATAAAGCAATTAAGTCACTTAGACATGCTTTCCTAAACTAACAACAGGCTTAATAGTGCAAGTAATAGAAATAGGAAAGGAAACATACTAGTAATTACTTAAAGAAAATCAGATTTTCAACAATTAGCACAAGTACGCACTCATCACCACGTACAAGGCATTTCAATTACCAAATATACCAATCCTAAGGGGAAGGTCCCCCACACAAGGTTAGACAAGCCACTTACCTCGAACCGGCTCAATAATCAATTTGAAACCACGCTCTTGCCACGAGTACTCAACTCCAAATGGCCCAAATCTATTCAATTAAATTTCATAACATAAATAACACTTCAAATAACTGATTCTACAAAGAAATTCTAAGTTAATACGCAAAATTAGGTAAACTGACCAAAATGCCCCTCGGGCCCACGTCTCGGAATTGGGTAAAATTTATATTTCCAGAATCCTCACACTCTCCCGAGTCTAACCATATCAAAATTATCTCAATCCAATGTCAAATCCCCAATCAAAACACAAATGCTTGGTCTAAGAACTTTTCCCCAATTTTCATACAAATTCCGAAATTAAAGGATGAGTTCATGTTTAGATTAATGGGTTACAAGAAAAAAGGAGTTTAAAATTGTTATCTAATTGATATCTCTGAAAATCCCTCAAAATCTCGCTCAAATCCGAGCTCCCAAGCTTAAGTTGTAATAAAAATGGCTAAACCCTCGATTTTGAAATCTTATATCTACCCAGGCGCGTTCTTCTTCGTGAACGCGAAGCTACTATCGCGAACGCGATGCACAAAAGTCCTGCTGGCCAATTTCCTCTTTCGCGAACGCGAGGTCCACTCGCGAACGCATAGCTTACACCGGAAGACCCTACGCGAACGCGAGGACTATGTCGCGAACACGAAGACCAACGGGTCCTTACCTTCGCGAACGCAGGACATCATCGCGAACGTGAAGCACATTTCAGTTGTTTCTCCCAGATGCTCTACGCAAACGTGAGACCCCCTCACGAACGCGATGAATGTTTTCTCTGCAACACAACAACAAAAAATCTGCAATCTTTCCAAGTCCAAAATTGGTCCGTTGAGCATCCAAAACACACCCGAGGCCCCCCGGACTTCAACCAAAAATTCCAACCAATCTGAAAACATCATTCAAACTTGTTCCAACCTTTGGAACGGTCAAAACAACTTCAAAACACCTATTTTTCATCGGATTCAAGCCTAAGAATTCCAAAAGCTCTAAAAATACGCTTTCAATCAAAAAATCTATCAAACCTCATCCGAATGACCTGAAATTTGCACACACGTCACATTCAACACTACAGAGCTACTCCAACTTCCGAAATTCCATTCCGACCCTCGGAACAAAATCTCACTATCTAACCGGAAACTTCAAATATTCTACTTTCGGTATTTCAAGCCTAAATTAGCTACGAACCTCCAAAATACAGTCCGAACATGCCCCTAACCCCAAAATCACCCAACGGAGCTAACGAAACCATCAAATTTCCATTCCGAGGCCGTCTTTACACTGCTCCAACTACGGTCAACTTTCCAACACTTAAGCTCTCATTTAGGGACTAAGTGTCCCAAAACTCTCCGAAACTCAAAACCGAACATCCCGACAAATAAAAATAGCAGACTTGGGGAAAGTAGCTAATAGGGGATCGGGGCGTTAATTCTTAAAACGACCGACCGGGTCGTCACAGTCTCAAGCAAACTAGCGTTTTTGGCTAGCAAGAAAAGAGCTACCAATTCATTCCTTGAAACTCAAAGATAGTAAAAAGTCATCCTCAACAACTACAGAACAAAACATTAATGACGCAAATATTATCATTAGAATTGCAGGTGATACAAAAAATGCAGAGGCAAAAAAGGAGCTATTATGGTTTGACTTTGATATAAGAGTGAGAAGATGAATAATAAATATAGGCAGTAAGCAATGATGTTTTATACTTCAATACCACATAAGAGGTGGTGTGATTTGTGTATTATCCAATTTTCACATGCACTAGATTATAGAAGGACATGGATCTTCTATGTGTTCCTTAAACTACAGTTGCAGAATGAGTAATGTAGAAAGTAAAGAACACAAGTATTTTTACGTGGAAAACACCCAACTCAAAAGGTAAAAAACCACGACCTACTTCCTAGTAGAAGTTTTCTCAAACACTTCACTGCAACTCTGAGCCAATAACAAAGCTTACAAACTCTTGCAAACCTAAATATTAACTCTAACCCTTGTAGCAACATGCCATAGGTTGTTGCTACTACTTCAAGTTAACTCTAGCTTGAATGATACAACTTAAGTACCTAGTGCAAATGCATCTAAGAAAACTGAAAGGTACAATTCAAAATGCCTACTACACTTTTAACTAGAAATAAAAACAGACATATAAAACTCTTTATGAAACTGGTTCTTCAATCTGGTTCGTGTAGCTTCAGGTTCACACTCTTGAATGTCAAGAATTGCTCACAAAATGTCTTGCTATTTTGCTCTCAATTCTTGCTTTTACTTATGTTCATGTGCTCATCTATAAAAGAGAACAATACTGATATATGCTGTCATCAAGTCGTCCGCATCTTCATCGTCAAACGTTATATTGTCACCATCCAAGACTTGGCAAACTCGCTTTCTGTGAGTGACAGTAACTTTTGATGTCTTTTTCGTGGTTGTGTATGTTACTCCATTGGCTTCATCTCCTCCGGTTATGACGTTGACTGTTCTCTTTCGTGATGGAGTCTTTGGGGGTTCTTGTCTGTTTTTCATGTATGATTGTCTCCCTTTCTTACTGAACAGATCAGTAAGGTAACCTTGCTTCAGTAAATGTTCAACCTCCCCTTGCAAAAGCCTGGAATATATTGTTCTATTGCCATGGCCATTGTGAAACTTGCACCACAAATCTGGGTTCCTTTTGTTTTGATCTGATCTAATCTCTTTCGGTCATCGCGCCTTATCTCCCATCCCTCTTAGATAAGCCACCAATTCAGAGGTGCTAATGTTAAAGCTATAATCTTCTCTTCTCGCTTGAGTACCAGAATCATTGCTTCAAGCATCTCGCTCCTTTTTTAACCTGGATGAAGAACTCGCCTCTTTTTTCCTTGATCTTGAATCAAATCATGCATTCTCTTATTTAGATCAAAAATCTCGCCCCGCGGGTCCCATGTACGGCTCGTACCTATTTATATTGGACCTTCTCTTTAATTCCGAGCGTCTCGAACCTGGTCTTCCGTTAACCATTGGCTGTGTAATCGTATCTTCTTCTATCCGTAGCTTCGTGATGTATCGATTGTATACATCATTCCAGGTTGTTATCTTAAACTTTCCTTCAACCTCCTTATGGCTTTTGAATTTTTCTTGTTCAAGTTTCTCGCGAAAGCTATAGCTGCCCAGTTATCAAGTACTCGCGGCAGCATTATCCTCTCTCGTTGGAACCTGTCTACGAATTCTCTGAGCAATTTTGTACTCCTTTGTTTAACTTTGAAGATATCTTTCATCCTTTTTTCAAATTTTTGAGCCCCCGAATGTGCCTTTATAAATGAATCTGCAAGCTCACCAAAAGAATCAATGAAATTTTCAAGTAAGATAGAATACCATGTTAACGCTCCTTTTGTGAGAGTTTCACTAAAAAATTTAACCAAAACCGATTCAATCTCCTGCTTGGTTAAATAATTGCCTTTCACGGCAGAAGTGAATGCGGTTACGTGATCCCGGGGTCAGACGTCCCATCATATTTGAAAAAATCAAGCATTTTAAACTTTTTGGGAATCGGTAAAGGTGATGCACTTGGCTTCCATGGTTATTGTGAATACTTGTCAATATCTACACCTTTGATCATGGGAGGTACGCCCGGTATTTGCTCTATAAGCTCATTTTGCTTTTTTAGTTGTTTCTGCAAAGTTAGCACTAAACTTTGTAAACTAGAATTATTTGGTGTACCTGACCCTCCATCGCGAGATTCATTGAGCATTTCTCCACTTTCAGAGTTACCAATTCCCGAACGCGGATTATGTATACATATAGTATACATAATACAGTCAGATCTCTCTATAACAGCATCCCTAGATAACAGTCATTCATTATAAAAGCTAAGTTTTTCTCAGAACTGATTTTTTAAGTTATATTTTACTTCTCTATAATAATTTTTTACCTATAATAGCGACGACCATATTTATAGCAGAACACTCTTTGTAAAATGACCCCTCTATAACAGCCATATAGAATTTTCATTATTAATAATAATTCTAAAAATATGCATATAATATTTTCTATTGAAAAATTTTTTATTCTGAATAATACATAAGATTTGAAGGTTTGCACATGATATTTTTTTTATTGGACAAAAGCCAAGATAGAAGATTCAACTATTAAGTACTTAGATTGCCTTCAAGGGAAAGCTATCGAATACCCTTACACTAAAAATTTGGACATAAATATTTTCCAATTCAAATATTATATCACTAGTAAGAGAATGAATCTAGGAAAGAAATTGCAAAGTTTTTCGATCAGTCTTGAAAGAATTTATTTTTCTAGTAGCTTTAAAATGTGTGACTTAGAGATTAATCTTTGTACGTATAGAAATTGCAAAGTTTTTCGATCAATCTTTGTGCCTTTGATCAAGGGAGGTACGCCATGTATTTTCTCTATACGTTCATTTTGCTCTTTCAGCTGTTTCTGCAAAGTTAGCACTAAACTTTGTAAACTAGAATTATTTGGTGTACCTGACCCTCTATCGCGAGATTCATTGGGCATTTCTCCACTTTCAGAGTTATCAAGTCCCGAATACGGATTCCCCAAGTTGTTGTATTAACTGGTGCTGGAGTTTGTGCAGCTTTGCGTAATCCTCTAACAAAGCCTGTAGTGCTTCATTCATATGTTCTGCAATCAACTGCTTCAGAGCATCCTGCTCAACGGTTTATCAGCTCCATGTTAACCATCAGTGCGCGAAGCAGACCTTTCAGGTGAACTTTCTCGGGATTGCTGAGGAGTTCCCGAGGGTGTGTGATGTGGTGGAGTTTCACCTTGTTGATTCGGCTGGTTGTTCTCCTTAGATATTGACATATTTGGTCGTTAAAACTGATGTTTGGAAAGTGCACAGATTATCAGATTTTCGGTAACGGAACCAACTTGTTTAACCCAAAAATAGATTTTTCGGTCAAAGTCAATATCAAGAAAAAATCGAGTTACTGATAAACAAGATTTACTTCATTTTCTTAATAATTTGAAGAATAAGACAAACAACGGAAATAGTTGACAAGGAAAGAAAATTCGAAGTAGATTGATAATCTCTCCTAGAATTGCGGTTAGAACCTTATGAGTAAAGAAAAAAATAATTGCATTTATTCAATAAAAATCAGATACCATTACAAATGAGGACTAGGCCCTTATATAGGAGTACACAATTATAATGGTTTCCTTACTTAATTAGGGCTTGTTAATGGAATTAATTGCCTTGATTACCTGTTACCATATATAACTGTAACGGAAGCATTTATGACTGAAGATTTCCCATAACCAAGATTAATGTCGATTTTCCTTCCTTATTTATAACAAATTCGTGCATCTTCCCTCTTTAGTGGTTTTTGTCCATCCTGTTTGTATTTCTTCTTTTCCAGCTGTCAGAGCTGGTTCCTTTCCCAGAGAAATTCCGGGGGTGTTTCTCTTGTGCCTTCTTGATTTCTTTAACTCGTCTAATTTGAAACGCCACATGCCACCTTGTTGATTGTCCATATGTCATGTCTTGTTACCTTCATGATAGTCCACGTATCACACCTTTTTTCTACCAATACAAAGCTTACTTTGTGATCCATTTATATTTGGGAAAATGCATAAGTACCCCCCTAACCTATACCCGAATTTTCAACTACACACTTTTTCTTTGCGGGAATTCTATTACCCCCTAAACTTATTTTAAATGGAATTATTTGCACCCTAAAACTACACAACCAAACTCTTGGCAAGTGGTGATCTACACGCGTCCCCACATATATTTTTAGTACTTTTTTTATTCTTTCTTCTTTTTCTTATCCTTTTTCTTATTGTTTATTATTCTCATTTTTTTGGTTATTTCATTCTCTTTCTTTTTGTTTTGGTCACCGGCGGCATAAAATGGTGGTCGTCGGAATTTTACAAACACCATTTTTTCCGGCGAATTTTTTTTTTCTGGCGACAGATTTTTATCCCTATCTAAGTGTGTTTTGTTTTATATATATATATATATAAATTTTCTTGAAAGTATAATTTATGGGTGAGAGGAAGAGCAAAAGAAATAAAAACGAATATAAGCTGAGAAAATTTTTTCCAGTTAAAATTTAAATACATCATTTTTTTCCAGCATGGGAAGGTTTTCTGATGATGATTTTTTCCCCCAAATCTGGGTATATTTTGCTTTGCTTATGAATAGAACATTTTGAGAGTTTAATTTGTGTGTGAAAAGAAAAAATGAAAGAAAAAAGGTTAGACAAAGTCGCCGGTGAATGAATATCCGCCGGAATTAGAGAAAAAACGAAAAAAAAAGTAAAAGAAAAAAGACAAAGAAAAAGGAAAAGGAAAAGGAAAAGGAAAAAAAATTAAGAAAAAATGGTAAAAAAGAATAAAAAAATAATCTGAAAATCGTTTTTTTTTTTTTGCTTCTCACTCTCATTTGGGAGAGTGAAATACACACACTCTGTCACGTCAGCGTTAAGGATGAAAATAATTCCATTTAAAATAAGTCTAGGGGAGTAATAGAATTCCCGCAAAGAAAAAGTGTGCAGTTGGAAATTCGGGTATAGATTAGGGGGGTACTTATGCATTTTCCCTTTATATTTTGTAGAGAAAATTACCAGGCTCAGAGTAAAAAATGACTCAATATTAGCCAAACTCATAAAATGCTACCAATATTAACCCTAAATCCTTTTTGTAGTACAAAGAAGCTAAACTTCCTTCTCTGCTTCTCTTCTTCTCTTCTACTAATAACATAACGAAATATTCAAATCTCACTGAATGTCTTAAATTTCCTCTCAAATATTGTAGTTATCTACAGCAAACATTACAAACATTAGTTTTTGGGCTGTTCTTGTAGCTCTCCCATTATTATCAGTTGTTGTCTCTTTTTTTCTCTATTAATGTTCCGTTGAATTCCTAGTCTAGTCTAGTCCAACAATATGTAATAAACTGGTGGCTGTATTATGGTGCAATCTTGATACAATATCTCTCATTAAAAAAAACACTTATGGCCTGTTTGGTCAAGTTTACGAGAGATCAAAAATACTTTTGCTTCAGAAAAAACACTCATCTAAAATATTTGATAAAAAAATAAAAATGAACTTGAGGAGCAGCAGAAATATTTCTTTTTTGCGGTTGATGAAAAACTACAATTTTTTACTGTCTCAAGAAACTGAAGTAAAAAGTTAATTCTTACTATAAGACAAAAATATCCTTATCAAAAATTTGTATTTATCAAACTATTTCTCATTAATTAACCCATATATCTCTCAAATGTGAATAAGCCCTTTTCTCCTCTTTTTTTGTTTAACTTTATTTATATTTATTAAAAGCCTTAAGATTCTTTTATTTTATGTTTTAAATTTTAACTAACTAAAAATAAAAATTAATTGAAGCCTTTCGTAAAAAATGTTTAAACTTATTTCTCTTTTTTGAGTAATACTAATTGCAAAATGATACTTCTTTTTTAATTTATTGGAGAGGGTTTATAATTAAATAATAACTTTTACTTTAAGTAGCAAGGAAAAAAGAAGATCACTATTCTTGTTGAATTTGAACTCAATACACAATAAAGGGCCTTTCCTTTCCTTGTTTCTTCTGCTCCGCAACTGGATCTTTTAAAATTGTTTTGGAAAATAAAATGGTTTCTTTTGCTTGTGACTTCTTCTTTTAAGAAGTTGGGCATCTTCCCCACCTTTCTTTGCTTCAAATTTCTCCTCATATCTTGTTTATTTTAGTTGAAACTAGGAAATCTAGCTCCGTTTGTCCATAGATATTGGCTTCACTTTTTCAAAAAAAAAATCAAAATTTTTCAAGTTCCCAAAAACTAGTTTAGGGCAGTTTTTGGGTGAATTTTTTTTTCCACTCATAAAACTTTAGTTTTTTAAAAAATAAAATACTTGTCCAAACACAACTTTTAACTTTCAAAAACTATTTTTCAATACTATTTTAAAAACTCTTTTTTTAAAATTTCAATCAAATCTATGTCCAAACGCTAGCCTAAAGTGCAGCCATCGAGAAAACCCAATTTGGGAAGAAGACATGGATATATTAATGAAAAAAGAGATATATGGCCAAACAAATAGCCATGACAGCAAAACTATAAAATTTTAAGCTTTATTTAATTCTAGCTGGATTTCTCATAAAAATAAGGCTATTTTTAATAACTTTGCCGTTAGTTATTGATACGAGCTGAGCTAAGTACCAGAAAATAAGAGGAAATGCAAGAAAAGGCAATGGAACAGTAAATGAAAGAAGGAAAAAGAAAGAAAAAAAAGGAAAGAACGCTAAGTTAGGGCAGCCAAAATTGAGAGTTTTGTATATTCATTGTTAAAGAAAGAGAAGATCATTACAATATATAGCATTACAACCTTAAATGCCTTAGCTGGCACTGTACCATCGTTGCCTAGTCTAAGCAACAGAGCTGGACCTAATATGTATTGATAACCCAAATGTATGGGGTCAATGTGTAATTACTATAATTATAACTTAAAAGTAAAAAGGACTAAACTGCCTATCTTGCAAACTTCCCCTGACCTCCTTCCCAACTGATTATAACGGCTACGTACACCTGCGCAAGCACAAGGTACCACAGCCTGAAGCTTGAATTTATATCAGATCCCTCTCGTTAAAATCTTCCTTGTCCTCAAGGAAGAAATGTAGGAAACCTGATTTTGAGAGATTGGTAATCCTCCCAAGTGGTTTGATCTAGCGCTGCTTTATCCCATTGAACCAACACTTGCGCAACAGTCTTGTTTCCCTTTTGGATCATCCTTCTATCGAGAATTTGCTAAGGTTGAGGACAGTATGGACTGGATATATCGATTATTGGTGGGTGTAAAATGGTGTCAGGTAGTTTATAGCAGGGCTTAAGTTGAGATACATGGAATGTGTGATGAAGTAGGAGCTGAGAAGGCATGGATAGCGTATATGCGACATTACCAACCTTTTGCAAGATTTGGTAAGGTCCATAGTATTTTGCTAAGAGTTTGGAGAAGTGAGTGCCTGAAAGTGTCACCTGCCTATAAGCCTATTTCTTGAGGTAAACCTAGTCCCCTTCTTTGAATTGCCTATCACTTCTATGTTTATTAGCCTGGTCAGCCATTCTCTGTTGTGCCCTTTGTAAGTGATATTGCAACAGCTTTTGAATTCTCTTGCTAACAAACTTCTGTCCACCTCTTCCATAGCTGAATCACCTGCCATATAGGGTAAGTGAAGTGGTGGAGGCTGGCCATAAATAGCCTCATAAGGGGTAGTATGAATTGAGGAGTGAAAAGTAGTGTTATACTACCACTCAGCTGCTGCTAAATAAGAGGACCAGTCCTTTTGAGAGTCAGAGCAAAAACACCTAAGATAGTCTCTAGGCACTTGTTAACAACTTCTGTTTGTCCATCAGACTATGGGTTGTAGGCTGTAGAAGTGCTAAGAGTGACATCATTCAAAGAGAACAACTCCTGCCATAACCTACTAGTGAAGACAGGACCCATATCACTCACTATATCCTCTGGTATGCCATGTAGTCTGAACACATGTTCCATAAATAGCTTTGCAATGTCAGTGGCAGTATAAGGATGGGCCACTCCTATGAAGTGAGCATACTTGGTTAATCTATCTACTACCACCCATATCATTGTCTTCCCTTTAGCTTTAGGAAACCCTTCAATAAAATCCATGCTAATACTGCACCAAGCCAATGAGGGAATCTTGAGTGGTTTCCAGGATAAGGTATTGTCTCATACTTGTGCCTCTGGCATGTGTCACATTCCTTGACATATGTCTGAATATCTTTCTTCATTGCTCTCCAATAGAAGAGTTTAGCTATTCTTCTATAGGTATGATATATGCCTGAATGACCTCCAGTAGGGAAATCATGCCATAGTTTCATGATATCCTTTCTCAATTGATCATCGAGTCCTACCACTAACTTCTCATTTCCTCTTAACTGATTGTGCACAAAGGTGTACCCTTTTGATTCTCCCCCTTCTTTCTTAAGACTCTCAGTAAGGGCCACAAACTCATCATTTAACTCCCAAGTTCTCATTATCTGACTTAACAAATCAGTCTTGATGATAGAGAGTGTTAAAGCTGCTAACTCTACCAATAGCAATCTAGATAGGGCATCTGCCACTTTATTCTCCTTTCCCTTTTTGTACTCAATAACAAAGTCATATTGCATAAGCTTAGTTATCCATTTCAGCTGGGATCATGTGTGCAGTTTCTGCTCAAGAAGGAATTTCAATGCCTTTTGGTCTGTCTTCACTATAAAGGGCCTTCCTGTTAAGTGTTGTGACCACTTGTTCACTGCCATGACTAAGGCTAATAGCTCCTTGTCATATACTGATAAGGTCTGATGTTGTGAAGATAAGCCCTTGCTCAGATATGCTATAAGTTGGCCCTTCTACATTAGTACAGCCCTTATTCCCATGCTGCAAGCATTTATCTCCACAACAAATGGTATAGAGAAATCAGGCAGGGTTAGAACTGGTACAGAAGTTAAAGCTTTCTTCAAGTTGCCGAAGGCTTCAGTAGCCTTAGGAGATCATTTAAAATTGTCCTTCCTTAGTAGATCAGTAAGAGGTTTGCTAAGAACTCCATACCCCTTGATGAACTTCTATAATAACCTGCTAGACCTAGAAATCCCCTTAGCTGCTTGAGATTAGTTGGTTCTGGCCATATCTGGAAAGCTTCTATCTTCTTTGGGATAGTAGTTACTCCTTCTGCTGAGATATAGTGTCCTAGGTATTCAACTCTTGTTGCTGCAAATACACACTTGCTTCTCTTAGCAAACAGTTGGTGTTGTATCAATAGCTCACAAGTGGTTCTGAGATGTTGCACATCCTCCTGCAGATCTTTGCTGAATACTAGGATGTCATCAAAAAATACCAATATAAACTTCTTGAGGTGTGCTTGGAAGATATGGTTCATCAAACTTTGAAAACTGGAGGGTACATTAGTGAGGCCAAAGGGCATTACCAAGTATTTATAATGCCCAAAATGAGTCTTAAAAGCTGTTTTTCTGGATATCTGAGGGTGTCATCCTGATTTGATGATATCCTGCTCTGAAATCTATCTTGGAGTAGATTTTTGACCCCCCCTAACTCATCCAATAACTCCTCAATAATTGGTATAGGAAATTTGTCTTTTATAGTGAGCTTGTTCAAGGCTCTATGGTCCACACATAGTCTCCAAGAACCATCTTTCTTCCCTACCAAAACTACAGGAGAAGCATAAGAGCTTGCACTATAATAAATTATGCCTTGTTGCAGCATCTCTGACACTATCTTCTCTATCACATCCTTCTGGAGGGGAGAGTATCTATAGGGCCTTTAGTTCACAGGAAGACTGTGATGACCCTTTCATCTTGTGTTTTAGAATCCGAATTCGGGTTCTGATGCCTTAAAAATCTCATTTTCTTTTTCCTCTATTTGCTTGCGTAGTCTGAGCGCGTTTCCGAAAAGCTTTTATGTGAAATTTAAGAAAAAGATTGATTTTGGCCTTTAAATTGATTAAAGTTGACTTCGGTCAATATTTTTGGTAAACGGATCCAGACCCGTGACTAGATAGTCCTGTAAGGTCCTGTAAAATATGGGAAATGGGCGTATTCCCGGAATCGAATTCCGAGATCACTAGCTCAAAAAAAGAAATTTTAAAGAAAATTATTTGCTGGAAAATATAAAAACTTTTGGAAATGAAATGGTGTGTGTTCTTGAGGGTATTGGGCTCGTATCTTGGTTCCGAAGCCTGGTACAGGTTTAAAATAATGATTAAGTCGAATCTGTAAAATTTAGTAAGAGTCGGAGTTGATTTGGTATAAATCGGACCCTTAGTTGAGAAAATGGAAATTTCAATGTTATTAAAGAATTTCATGAATTTGAGGTTAAATTCGTAGTTGTTGATGTTATTTTGATGATTTGATCGCACGAGTAAGTTCGTATGATATTTTTAGACTTGCATGCATATTTGGTTTGGAGCCACGAGGGCTCGGGTGAGTTTTGGATAGGCCACGGGGTGATTTGGACTTAGGAAACTCAGCTGTGCATCTGCTATTTTTGCACAAGCCTCTGATCTTGCAATTGCGAGATCAGGCTTTGCAATTGCGAAGTTAAGAGGTCTGGGAAATGCGATAATTATGTCGCAAATGCGAACCAGGCCTGGGCAGGCCACTATCACAAATGCGAACTCTGGGTTGGAATTTTGCGAAGCCCTTCTATCGCAAATGCGACTGTTTCTTCTCAAATGTGAAGGTAGCAGAATTTCAAAGGGATCGCAATTGCGAACCCCTGATTGTAACTGCGATATCTGTGACTTGTTAATTGAGATTTCAAACTGGATTTTCATCATTTTTCAAATTCTCTCAAACCCTAAACATCCCTAGGCGATTTTTCAAAGATCTAAACTTCTCCAAATCATAGGTAAGTGATTTCTAACTCATCTTCTTCAATCTAATTCATCTTTTTACATGATTTCACTTCAAAATCTAGGGTTTTTCATGGAAAATTGGGTGTTTTTGGGTAGAAATTAGAATTTTCAAATTTTGGGAATTTGGACCTCAATTTAAGGTCGGATTTCAAAACCAATTGCATATTTGGGTTCGTGGGTGAATGGATAGTCGGGTTTAGGTTCAAACTTCGAGTTTTGTCCAAGCAGGCCCGGGGTCAGTTTTTGACTTTTTGGGGAAAATATTGGGAAATCTATATTCATGCATTAGAATTGGTTTATTTAGCCTATATTGATGTTATTAAGTAATTTATGACTAGATTCAAGCAGATTAGAGGTAGAACCGAGAGGTAAAGCGGTAATTGAGGCTTGATTTATGATCGTGGAATCGAGGTAAGTATTTGGCCTAACCTTAGCAGGGAATAGGTGTTGTGGTTTTATTTGGTACGTGTTAGTGTTGAGTACGACGTATAGGTGTGGTGGCGAGTATATATACATTGGTGTCAAGCATGCCTGTGAGTCTTATACCATTATCGTTGTGACTCTTATTATGTATTGTTCATGCTTAAATTGATGATTATCCATGTTGAACAATACTTATGATATTTCTTGGTAGTTGACCATAGTTGAGTATTGACTCAAGTTGAGACTTATTATGTGAAATTAACTGTTGAAACGAGATTGGTTATAGTTGATTCCCTTGCCGGGACGTTATTGATTATATTGTTGATTCCCTTGCCGGGATGTTATTGTTTATATTGTTGATTCCCTTGTCGTGATGCATTGCTTCTATTTATTGGGTGAGGAAAAGTGTAAAGCACGAAGGGTGATGCCGTGCATGATATTGTGAGTGAGTGTTAATGCACGAAGGGTGATGTCGTGCCGATATTTTGAGAGTTAATGCACGAAGGGTGATGTCGTGCCATTTATGTTATTTTTTATAGTGAGTACGAGAGTAAAAGCACGAAGGGTGATGTCGTGCACGTGTTACTGTTTCATTATTCTTGTTGATACAAAAATGATGTTCATTATGCTTCTCTATTGGTTTATTGTTAGAAATTGATATTCCGCGCAGCATGTTCCCTTCCCATCTTTATCTGTTATTTCCTGTTGTTATTGTTCTATTTGTATACGATTTAACTGCACAGGTTTATATGGTTGTCGTGTCCTAGCCTCGTCACTACTTCGCTGAGGTTAGGCTCGACACTTACCAGTACATGGGATCGGTTGTATTGATACTGCACTATACACTTTCTATGCAGATTTCGGTGTCGGGTCCTGTAAGTAGCTTGAGATAGCTGCCTTCAGTCCAGGGAGACCAAGATAGTTCTGCTAGCGCTCGCAGAGCCCGAAGTCCCCCTTTCCATGCTTTAGTTTTCTGTTGTCTCCTATATTTCGAGAACAGTTGTACTTCTTTCAGACTTGTATTTGTAGTAAATCTTAGTCATTCGTGGATTGTGACACCAGATCTATGGGGTAGCTATATATTTGAATTATGGCACTGTTAAATCATTTTCCTCATTTCTTAATTATCTTACATTAATTAATATCTGTTCTTGTTGAATTAGTAATAATGGTAGTAAAATCGTAACTATCGGCTTGCCTAGCTTTCATGAGTAGGCGCCATCATGACTTCCGGAGATGGGAAAATCCAGGTCGTGACAAGTTGGTATCAGAGCTCTAGGTTGCTTAGGTCTCACAATTCACAGACAAGCTAGGTAGAGTCTAAGGGATCGGTACGGGGGCGTCTGTGTTTATCCCTTAGAGGCTACAGAGTTTAGGAACAACATCCCTTCTATTCATCTCTGTCGTGCGATTTGATTTTCTCAATGCTAATTGAATTTCTACTATGTTCTTTCGTAGATGGCGAGAACGCATGTTTCATTATCCGCTGATCAGCAGCCCGAGCCCCTAGTGGTAGTTCCTACGAGGGGCAGAGGACGAGGCCGAGGACGTGCTATAGACCGAGGTAGGGGCAGGGCTCAGCCTAGAGCAGCAGCACCAGCGGCAGAGCCTCAGGTAGAGTTTGATGATGAGGCCCCAGCCCAGACCGTTCCAGCAGGACCAGCTCAGGTTCCAGAGGGGTTCATCGCTACCCCGATACTCCAGGATGATCCGGTCCATTTAGTGGGCCTTATGGAGAGTGTCACCCAGGCATGCTTACTTCCTGTAGCACCAGCCGTCTCTCAGGCTGGGGGAGGAGCACAGACTCCCTCTACTCGCACTCCGGAGCAGATGGCTCCTCAGTTTCAGACTCCAACAGCTCAGCTAGTCGGGGTAGTTCAGCCGGGTATTGTAGCTCAGACCGGTGATAGAGCAGCTATGTCTGCTGATGCCTTATGGAGATTGGACAGGTTCACCAAGCTTTTTACTACTACCTATGGCGGTACATATTTAGAGGATCCCTAGGACTATTTGGACAGCTTTCATGAGGTTCTACGGAACATGGGGATAGTGGAGACTAATGGGGTCAACTTTGCTGCTTTTCGTCTGTCAGGTTCCGCCAAGACTTAGTGGAGGGATTATTGTTTGGCTAGACCAGTTGGGTCACCGGCTTTGACTTGGGACCAGTTCTCTCAGCTATTTCTGGTGAAGTTTCTTCCTATCACTCAAAGGGAGGACTATCAGAGGCAGTTTGAGCGTCTCCAGTAGGGTTCTATGACCGTCACTCAGTACGAGACCAGATTTATTTCCTTGGCTCGTCATGATCTTCTTATACTTCCCACCGAGAGAGAGAGGGTGAGGAGGTTTATTGAGGGACTAGCTCAGCCTATCAGATTGCATATGGCTAAGGAGATAAGGAGTGAGATTTCTTTCAAGGATGCAGCCAATATGGCCAGGCGAGTTGAGATGGTTCTATCATAGGGGAGTGGTCAGGGGTCTAATAAGAGGCCCCGTCATTCGGGCAGGTTCAATGGTGCCTCATCTGGAGGTAGGGATTCTTTTGGTAGAGGCAATCCTCCCGGGCCGTTTTATTCAGCACTTCAGACTTCTCACAATGCTCCAGGTGGTCGTGGTTCTCATATGCAGTATTCTGATCAGCTACCCTACAGTGCACCACAGCTCCTCTTAGTGCACCTCCGCTCCAGAGTTTTCAGGGTGGTTACTCAGGTCGTCAAGGTCAGCAGTCTCAACAACTGAGGCCTTGTTATACATGTGGTGATCCGAGGCACATTGCTAGATTTTGCCCTCGATCATCGAGCAGTTCTCAGCATTAGGGTTCTCGTGCCATGGTTACGACACCGGATGTCCCACCGCCCACTCGGCCAGCTAGAGGTAGGGGTCAGGCAGCTAAAGGTGGAGGTCGAGGTGTTAGAGGTAGAGGTTAGGCCACTAGAGGTGGAGGTCAGCCAGCAGGAGGTCGTCTCCGAGATGTAGTTTAGAGTGGTGGGGCTCAGCCCCGATGTTATGCTTTTTCAGCCAGGCCTGAGGCTGAGGCATCTGATGTCGTTATCACAGGTACGATTTCAGTTTGCAGTAGAGATGCTTCAGTTCTATTTGATCCAGGGTCTACATACTCCTATGTGTCATCTTATTTTTCTACGTATTTGGTTGTGCCTCATGATTCTTTGAGTGCTCCTGTATATGTGTCCATACCGGTGGGTGCTTTTATTATTGTAGATCATATCTATCGCTCGTGTGTGGTCATTATTGGGGGTCTTGAGACCCGTGTAGATCTCTTACTTCTTGATATGGTCGATTTTGATGTCATTTTGGGGATGGATTGGTTGTCACCTTATCATGCCATATTAGACTGTCACGCTAAGACCAAGACCTTAGCCTTGCCGGGCTTGCCTCGATTGGAGTGGAGAGGGACTCCTGGTCATTCTACCAGCAGAGTTATTTCTTATATGAAGGCTCGGCGTATGGTCGAGGATGGGTATTTGGCTTATTTGGCTTATGTTCGTGATTCTAGTGTCGAGGTCCCATCTATGGATTCTGTGCTAGATGTTCGGGAGTTTCCAGAGGTGTTTTCTGCAGACCTGATGGGGATGCCACCCGACATGGATATTGACTTTTTCATTAATTTGGCTCCGGGCATTTAGCCCATTTCTATTTCGTCGTATCGCATGGCCCTACCAAAGTTGAAGGAATTGAAGGAGTAGTTGCAGGATTTACTTGATAAGGGATTCATTAGACCTAGTGTCTCATCCTGGGGTGTGTCGGTGTTGTTTGTTAAGAAGAAGGATTGATCGATGAGGATGTGTATAGATTATCAACAGTTAAACAAAGTCACAATCAAGAACAAGTATCCATTGCCGAGGATTGATGATTTATTTGACCAGCTTTAGGGTGTCAAAGTGTTTTTGAAGATTGATTTGAGATCTGGCTACCATCAGTTGAGGATTAGGGCATCCGATGTCCCTAAGACAACTTTTCGCACTCCGTATGGGCATTATGAGTTCTTAGTGATGTCATTTGTGTTGACAAATGCCCCAGCAGCATTTATGGATTTGATGAACCGGGTGTTCAAGACATACATGGATTCCTTCGTGATTGTTTTCATTGATGATATCTTGATCTACTCCCACAGCTGAGAGGAGCATGATCAGCATCTTCGAGTCGTTCTCCAGACTCTGAGGGACAGCCAGTTATATGCTAAGTTTTTGAAATGTGAGTTTTGGTTGAGTTCAGTTGCATTCTTGGGTCATGTTGTATAGTAGAGGGTATTCAGGTGGATCCTAAGAAGATTGAGGCCATCAAGGACTAGCCTAGACCCACATCAGCTACAGAGATTCGGAGTTTCTTGGGTATGGTGGGTTATTATTGTTACATCTCGCATTTTCATACGTTACAAGTTTCGTCTTCTGTTAATCGACGTAAACTCGGGGATGAGATTATCTTGAGGTTAACGTATTTATGATATTTATAAAAAATGATAAGTAAGTGTCATGAAGGATAAAGGGCACACAAATTAAAGACAACGAGTTTCGTAGAAGGTGGCCGAATTGGGATAAAATAGGGGTCGAGCGAAAATACCTGTAGACATGTGATTTTGACCCTCCCCAAGATTTTTCATATTTTAGCATATAAATATTCAATTTAGGCCTAATATAGCTATTTCAACTATTTTTGACTTCTTTCCTTTATTTTCGTCATAAAAATAGAAAATTACAAAAATATTTTAGCTTACGTATCTTTCATAAATTTAAATAAACAAAAATATACAAAAATAGTTTCGTGTTTAGTTTAATTAATTAGGATTAGCTTTGGATTGTGTAGTATTTTTATCTTATTTTAAAAGGAGTTAATTAAGGTGTTAGATCACAATTTTAAGAGTTTTAGAGCCCAATTTTTGGCCCAATTTGGATTAGTCCATTAAGCCTAGGGACCCTTCTAGACTCTTCTTTGGAACAAAAAGAAATAAAAAAGACCCTAAGGACTTAACACAAAAGACCTAGGGACTAATGGGCAAAATACACAAAATACACCTAAACCTAGACTTTACCTATAAAGTAATGCTTAAAAAATCAAAAAAGGGGAAGAGATAACATTGAAGGGAAAAGCAGAAAGCTGCGCCCCAAAGGGAATCTGCCGTTTTCACGAGACCCACCCCCCTAACCTCATCTTCTCCGCAGACCGCCACCCCAAACAACCTTCGATTCTTCTTCTTCAAGAGGGTTTAACACAAAAACCCTAGGAAAGAACTCCATCTCCATAGCAGCCTGAACACCAAACGACCAGACCCCATGAGTTTCTTCTTCATGAAGATCTAACAAAAACCAGAGAACACAAAAAGAACCCTACGTGAGCTTGAGCCATTTTTAATAGAGAAAGGACCTTTCAGCTTCTGCTTCTTCCCGTTAACAAAACTCGCCAAAAACCTTGAACACCAGCTGATGTTCTCTTCATCGTCCTCCTCCAGCAGCTCGCCTGAAAAACGAGCTCCAGCCGAAAACCAGAACATACCATCAGCAACCACCAACGAGTCCAGCCGTGAATCTCGTTCGTGAATCCGAGTTTACTGCCTTGCAAAAGTTTTCGAAGCCTCTCTTTCTTCTACTGGATAGCAGTTGCTTTGAGTTTGGATGTAGAGTTTTCCGGCGCCGATTTGAGGTTCCGGCTCATAGTTTTGGCATTTCAGTCCGCCGATCGTGGCTCTGTTTGGTTTGACGAGTGATATTGTAAATCTCCAACTTTGTTTATCAACATAGAGCTATTTTGAATTCATTTCCAGATCCATCAAGGACAATGTGTTCTTTCAGGTGCAAACATTTTGCAGCTTCTAACACCTTGGAATGGGAAACAATTCGTTTTTTTATCTTAAAGAAATCTGAGTGTTTTGGAATCTATTAATTAAGTCATAAAGGGGTTTCATGGAATTGAAGAAATCAAACAGGATTTCGTGGGCTACTGGACCTAATCTTTGTCAGTGTAAACAATGATTAAAGTGTGGGTTTGAATCCGTGTTTGGTTGAGTTTCCGGTGCTAATTCGGATTTCGTCTGCGGTTCGGCACATTTTGAGTGTTAAACATTGAAACAGCCGATTTTCCGGCTATATCGAGGTCCAATTCTTTCATTCTCTCTTTATTTTATTCGAGCTTAATGTTAATTATTTGTTTGGTGATGCGATTCCATTGTTTCTGTAATTGTTCTCCATAGTTTTGAATTTGCTCGCTCGGTTATCTGCTCGTGTTTATTCGGATTGGTTATAGCTGAACATGATTTTTTCACAGTATAGAAATTGGATTGATGAACTACGTCACATTAGATTAAATGGGATCAGGTGTGCATTTCATGTGACCCAGCCATAATTTTGAATAATAATAATGAAATAAACACGTTTAAAATCCGGGTGTGCATTTCATGTGACCCGACTCTAATTTCCAACAAGGTTAAAGAGAACGTGTCGTGAACCACGGGTACATTTCATGTAGCGTGGCTTATGATGTGTTTTAAACAACTTTGAAATAATTTCTTAAATAATTAAAAGCGGTTTAAAATTAAAATGCACATAGGTTTAAAAGTGTTTTAAAGTCAGATAATTAAGTTGAATATAACAGTTGAACGACCGTGCTAGAACCACGGAACTCGGGAATGCCTAACACCTTCTCCCGGGTTAACAGAATTCCTTACCCGAATTTCTGTGTTCGCAGACTGCAAAAATAGAGTCAAGCTTTTCCTCGATTCGGGATTCAACCGGTGACTTGGGACAACATAAATTATCCCAAGTGGCAACTCTGATTCTTTTAATAATAAATCTCGTTTCGATTGTCCTTTAATTGGAAAAACTCTCTTATACGCACCTTTCCGGGGGTGTAGGTAAAAAGGAGGTGTGACAGCTCTGGCGACTCTGTTGGGGATCGAACCCAAAATCTCTAGTTTAGGGTTCAAGAATTCGAGCTTAGAATAATTGTTATAGTTGGCTTTATCTATTATCTGATTTTGTTACATGATTTGGGCTTAATGTGCTAATTGGTTGCTTTTACCACTTTGATATTCCGTGAACTGTATATAAACTGTTGCGAAATCCCTCCTCTCTCTGAGTCTTCTAAATCATGAAGAAGTGTGCACTTAGTGTGACTTCTTTTCTGTTAGCGTCATATCCCAAATTTAGAACGAGGTTCGGACAAGCTGCAAAGCTGGTGAAGCTTCTGTATTTCTGGTACGCTGCCCCCCCCCCCCGGCTCGAGCTGTCCGCTCGGGTAAGCCAGGTCTAGAACAAATAAACCCAGGTTTTTAAACCTAGAAAAACACATCCTCATATCGGATCCCTAGTAGGAACGTTTGTCTGCATCACGTGCATTTGACTTAGGGGACTCAACACAGGGGTTGGGTCCGTCTAGGACAGGTGTACCCAAAAATAAAAAAGACCATCTTGATGCATCTTATGTGTTACATGTTGCATTTCTACAAGGGTCAAAGGGTCATTTGGCGGACCAGTGATAGTGGAGGGCAAATGAAAAATGAAAGAAAAGAAGAAAAAAAAAAGAGGGGGAAGTGTGAAAATAAAGCAAGTAGGGCCTAGTTATGTTTTTTGTTACATTTTTTAAGAAAAAGACAAAAAAACATGAAAAATTCAAAAATGATTTTGCACTTTTTCATCATTTTTCAAAAATCAAAAAAAAAAACAGAGAAAAAGAAAATACAAAAAGATTTTGCATGTTTCGTCATTTTTCAAGAAAAAACAAGAAAAAATGTGATTTCTATAAATTAGTGGTTTTTTTATTATTCTTGCCCGTATCCAATCTGCCTGAACTACGCAAACTTGATTCTCGTCTCTCGGGGCGGGATACGTAGGCAACTCACATAGGGTCCGGTCTTCCTAGTGAGTTTAGTTTCTTGGCTTCGTGGGGTCTTAGCCAAATCTTATATTTTTAGCCACATAGGTTAATTTCAGAAAAATAGTCACAATCATGTCTTGAATGTGTCCAACGGGAAGTGGTCGATGGTCAACTCAAATTGGAAGCTGAAAAGGATGATGAGTTGAATAATTGTGCCCCTGGTTTGGGATATGCAGTTCAAAGGCTCATTCGTGGCCTTTCTTCATCGAGAGAGTGTGCAAGGCAGGGATTTGCATTAGGCCTGGCAATATTGGTTAGTGCATTTCCATGCATAAAATTGGATGCACTGTCGAAGTTAACTGTCGACTTGTTGGAGGATCAGGACAAAGATTGCCTATTCGGATGCTTGTTTACTTATGGGGCGTCTTGGAATAATATGATATCTGGGTATGTTAGGATGGGTCTTTACTTGTATGCTGTAATTCTTTTTGTTGAAATGTGGGGTTTTGGAATTCAACCAAATGGGTATTTTGTGGCTAGCTTGTTGACTGCATTCAGTAGATTGGAAAATATGGTTTTGGAAGGATTTCAAATTCATGGATTGGTTATGAAATATGGTTTGTTGAATGATGTTTTTGTGGAAACTTCTTTTCTCCATTTTTATGGTGTATATGGACTACCTTGTAGTGCTAAAGCACTGTTTGAGGAAATGCCTGAAGGGAATGTTGTAACTTGGACTTCCTTGATGGTTGCATATTCAGATAATGGTTACCCAGAGGTGGTAATAGATCTGTACCGAAGAATGGGACATGATGAGGTGTCTGGTAATGAAAACACATGTACTGCTGTTATTAGTTCTTGCATAGCTCTTGATGATGATTTTTTGGGTCATCAAATGCTAGGTCAGGTTGTAAAGTCTGGATTCCAAGACCATGTTTCTGTATCAAATTCTCTTATTTCGATGTTTGGTAGTTTTGGTTGCATTGAAGATGCCTCTTATATCTTTGAGGCCATGATTGACCGTGACACTATATCATGGAATTCGATTATTTCAGCACTAGCGTATAACCAATTGTACAAGAAAGCGTTCAACTCCTTTTCTGAAATGCGTCATGTTCATGATGATGTCAATTCAACTACACTTTCTGCATTGTTGTCTATATGTGGAACTATTGATTGTCTAAACTTAGGCAGAGGTGTTCATAGTTTGTCGTTGAAATCAGGATGGGATTCTAATATTTGTGTGTGTAATACTCTTCTCTCCATGTATTTGGAGGCTTCGAGGCCCAAAGATGCTGAAAGTTTGTTCTTTGCCAGGGCAGCAAAGGATGTGATTTCGTGGAACTCCATGATGGCTGGTTATGTTTTAACAGGTAAGTACTTCAAAGCTTTGGAAGTGTTCGCTGAACTGCTTCACTTGCAAAGAACAGTTAACTATGTGACTTTCGCTAGTGCTTTGGCTGCGTGTTCAGATGGTCAATTGCTTGATGAAGGAAAAACTGTTCATGCTCTTGTAATTGTTCATGGGTTCCATAACAATTTAATAGTTGGCAATGCATTAGTCACCATGAATGGAAAGTGTAGTATGATGTGGGAGGTTAAAAATGTATTTCAAAAAAATGCCTGACAAGGAATTAGTCATTTGGAATGCATTGATTGGTGGCTATGCAGATAATAAGGACACACTTGAGGCAGTGAGAAATTTTAAGTCAATGAGAGAGGAAGAGAATCCTCCAAATTACATTACTTTGATTAATGTTCTTGGTTCTTGCTCAACTGAAACTGATCTGCTGAACTATGGCAAGCCGTTGCATGGACATATAATTCTGACTGGTTTTGAGACAAATGAATGCGTCAGGAACTCTCTCATCACTATGTATGCGGACTGCTGTTGAGCAGGTTTTCAAATGCTTTTGCCATGATGTCACCGATGACGGGCTCCTTCGAATGTTACGGCTTATAAAGAAAGTCAGGATTACTTATTCAAGTGTTAGTTTAAGAAAATTTTTACTTTTATTTTTTATGTTTTGAGTTTGTTTTCCTTTTTATGTCGTCTTTTACTTTCTAGTTTTGTACAGTAATGTTGGGTCTTTTGTTTTTGGTATTTCCTATTTTTGGAAAACAAATGTGTTATAAATCAAAAATCCAAAAAAAAGGGATATTTTACGTTTTCATATTTCCGTTAGAATTTTCTTTAAGAATACTACTCCTAAAAATTGAAAAAATTGTTTGAGGCGGTTTTTCCATTAGACAATTAATATCTAGGACTTAAATAAAAATTATTTCTATATTTCCTTTACTATATTAGGACCAAAATTCAAAAAAAAAAAATTCCTTTTAGTACCTCTTTAAAAGTTTTCTTTAAGGCATTAATCTCAAAATCCAAAAAAAAAAAATCTTTTGAGGTGTTTCTTTGGGAAATTAGTGAAAAATGAAAAAAAATTATTTTCATTAGAACTTTAGGATATTGTACATAGAAAAAAAATATTTTATCTTTTGTTTTATCATTAGAATATTTTCTTTAGGCAATCAAAATTGAAATCCAGAAATATTTTATTTTATCTTTTTTCATTGCTTGTTTCGAAATATTGCGCCAGGATATCAAATGAAAATTCAAATATTTTTCTTTGAGTTATTCTATAGATTTCCTTCCTGGAAAAAAAAAAGAATCAAAAATATTTTTTTTCTTGGAGGGTTTTTCCTTAATAATTTCTCATAGAGTATTTGTTTCAAAAAGAAAAAAAAATCCGTTAAGCTTGAGTTTAAAATATGTTATAGAACATTAAGTTTAGAAAATTCAAAAAAAAAATGGTTTTGCTTCTTTTATTTCTCTTTTCTTATCAGAGTAGTCATTAAGGTAGAAAAAAATGAAATGAGAACGTTAGTTTGTTTACCTTATTCCCGATCTCCAGAACTACGCAAAGATCTGATTCATGCGGGGTCATGATACGGAGGCAACCTACATAGAGTTCGATCGAATCAATTTTTTTATTTATTAAAAGAAAAGAAAAGAAAAAAAGGGGGTGGAATTATGGGAGGTAAGAAATGATAGGAAAGGAAAGAGCGATAATCAGAAAGAAAAGGGGAAGGAAAATGAGCGAGCAAAGAAGTGCTAGAAAAACAAAGAAAAGAGAGGTTGAAATGAACAAATTGGGATGATGCCAACTGACCTTTGTACCCTCGAAGTCATTTTAGAACTGATAACTGTAGCTAGGTGCATTACACATAAAGTGAGATTATCTTATGTTAAATGCCCTAACGCTAACGTGATGGCTTCATTTTGTTATATTCATACCAGAAGGGTGGTTGGTTTGTGGTTTTTAAAGTGGTAACTCTTCTCTACAACACAAAGTCAAAAGGCAATGGCAGACAACAACAGAACTGAGTTGGTTGATACTGGTGCCCGAAAGCAGTTGGTTGAACAGGATAATGGGTTGGCTGAAGAGATAAAGATGTTGAGACAACACATGGCGGACATGTATCAGGCTTGGATGACTGGGAAGGCACCACCTCTGCCACCACCTAGTTTCCTAAATGATGCCCTTACCCAAATACCGGTCACAGTGCCAAATGATCCCCCACACTCTCCAGATCCACCCGCTTATCATGGCTTTCCCGACCACCCTACTAGATCTGTCACTCATCTTCCAATTACCTCTCCCAAAAATTGCCCTCCTGTCTTATCCACCATCCCCAACAATAAATACCCAATCAAAGCTCACGATGCCCAATATTACCCCTCAGAGGTTGCCCACAAGGTTCCCAACTCATACAAGTAGGGCCCGTGAGATGAGCCTCATGTGGAAAATGAAAAATTCACAGGAAGAAAGGGGCAAGATGGGATACCCAGGAGGCTGAAAGGCATAGAATAGTCCTTAAAGAACAAGCAATGAACGGGAGACCATGGTAGCATGTCTTACAAAGAATTGTCTATGTCTCCCGAAGTTTGTCTGCCTGCGGGGTTTAAAGTGCCAAAGTTTAACTTGTATGATGGGTGTGGGGATCCGGTAGCCCATTTGAGGGATTATTGCAGTAAAATGAGAAGTGTTGGCGAGAAAGATGATTTGTTGATAGCATACTTCAGTGAGAGCCTGACTGGGGCAGCTTTGGAATGGCTCAAGATTTTGTTCGATACTTTCAATACAGATCAGGTGTTACCCAAGACCGCTCCTCCCAATCTAAAATGGAAAAGAAGCCGGAGGAAAGCTTTAGAGAGTTTGGGCTCAGATGGAGGGAGCAGGTTGCTCGAGTCAATACCCCGATTGGTGAAGAAGAAATGGTTGAGCTTTTCCTATAAGCTTAGGGGCCCACCTACTTCAGTCATTTGATCCCGGCCCTGGAGAAGCCTTTCAATGATATGTTAAAAATGGGGGAGCTAGTAGAAGAGGGAATCAAGTCAGGTAAAATCATGAGTTGTTCGAAAAACATTCAGAACATCCCAGTAAGCTTGGGTGGAAGAAAGAGAAACAGAAAAGATGATCCAATGGGCTTTCCCGATCAACGCTTCCAGCCTCGACATCGTCCCCATGGATATCCTTATGCACAAGATGATCCTCTTCAATTCCATTTCTCTCCACAGAACTCCCAAAGTCGTACATCACTCTCCCAGTACCCAGCTCCACAAAATGCCTATCTACCCCCCACGAGCCTATCGAAAACCCTCTGGATCAGGTTTCCGACCCAGTCAAGCCTTTAAGAACGAGAGGTTACAGAAGAAGAAAACATTCACTCCATTGGGAGTGTCATATGCCAGTCTATTCCAGAGGCTAAGGAAATTGGACATGTTGAAGCCGACCCAGATAAAAATACCAAACCCTCTTCCAAAGAAGTTTGATTTTCTCAAAGGTGTGCCTATTGCTCAGATGCCCCACGGCATGACATAGAGAAGTGTTGGAATCTGAAGAATGCGATTCAGAAGCTTATTGATGCAGGCGACATTGTAGTGCAAAATCCAGATGCAGCAGACACTAGCCAAAGTCCATCGCCTGTGCATAATGAGACTCATATGGTGGGTATGGTTTATTTTGAAAAGGAATGTGAGAATTCTTCTGGGATCCTCGGAGGTCCACGTGCTACTAAGCTTTCAACGCTATCAGGGGTTGATCTTAAGAACGAGCCGGCAAAAGGAACCCAAAAGCAATGTGTTAAGAACAATATGATGAAGACTTGTGGAGGCCCTAGTATTGTTGATGTAGAATTCAGTGGATAAGATACCGAGCTTGGTAATTGGAAAGACGCTCCATTTCCTGGTCGGCCGGAGAGGAGTTTTGGTGGTTTATTTTGTTGTCATTTTTGTTGTCCGGGTTATTTCAGGGTTGTAATCCGGATATTGTCTTGTGACTCAAACCCTTCTATCCTTTTATTTTGCCTAGTTTGTTTAGTCATAATAGCCCGACTAGTGTTGTCTAGGTTTGTTCTGGGTTTAACCCCAGTTTAGTTTGTTTGTTTTGCTGTCCAAACCCTTTCACCATCTATCTAATGCAATTTTCTATTTTCTGTAATTTCTAGTCATTTTTGTTTAGTTCTCTTTTCCTTTTATAGTTCTTTTCCTATTGACTCTAGTGACATAACATTGACGCGTAATTCTCAGCCTGGTTTTAAAAGTCAGTTTAGTCACGAAGTAACGAAACAATGTTGAAGATGTAGGTACATTTGAGGGAAATAAGTGAAGGCATTTTGAGATCACTTCAAGTCTGAATTGTGTGAAACTGGGGCAGATAGAACATAAAGAAACACTATTGAAACGCATCACGTCGTGTCAGGTTGAAGCTAAAGGCAAGTTTGCCCCAAGTTGGCAGGGGCCGTTCGTGGTAACGAGAGGGTTGTCCAATGGTGCTTTGTATTTAACAGATGTAGAGGGCAAATGTGTGGATATGGTTATCAATTCTAATGCAGTCAAAAGATATTGTGTATGATTCCTTTGGTTTGTTTAATTATTTTTGTTTGTACTGGGCATGTTTTGAAGATTGAAATGACGAAGGCATTTTGTTCTGCTATCTAAACACTTTATCCTTTGTTACGCTTTTGAGCCTTATTTATTTCTTTTTCATACCCCTCGTTTGGAATCAGTGGTAAAGTTCATAAATGCAAGTGCAAAATGTAAGTAAAGGACAAAAAATGAAAAGAGAAAGAAACGAATGAAGAGAGAAAGAAAAGAATGAAAAGAAAAAGAAAAAAAAAAGAAAAAGAGAGGAAAAAAACAACAAAAGAAAAAACAAAAAGAAGAAAAGAAGAGAAAAAAAAAGAAAAGAAAAATCAAACAAAGTAAATTCCTATGTCATGAACTACGTTTGACCTGATTCCTTTTAAGGATACGTAGGCAGCCTCACGGTTCGGTCCCATCAAAATAAAAATCCAAAAGTCCCCAAGCAAGAAACTAGGGCAGAAATTGGGGTTGTTGTAAGAAATCTGGTTCCGAAAGTTGTAATTTTAAACCCATGATGAGTTGTTTGAGCCTTTGATACCCTTTCTTTCTAACCCTATCCAAAAAGCCCACATTACGGTCCAAAGAAAGACCGTACGATCAGTCTTCGAGAAATGTCAGGTCAAACAATGAGAGGTAATGCATATCAGGGGCAGCACTTTGGTCCAAGCAGGGAAATGTTAAAAATGAGAGAGTCTTATTGGTGAAAACCTTCACGGGCATCGTAAGGCGATGGAAAGCTGAGAGAAATCAAAAATGAGAGAGTCTTATTGGTGAGAACCTTCACGAGCACCTTGAGGTGACTGTAAGTTGAGAGAAAGGACAAAATGAGAGAGGCTTGATGGTGAAAACCCTTCGGGCACTACAAGTCGAATAAGGATTGTGAATAAGATTGGATAATCAGAGCATTAAAGCCCAGTTTCACGGTTTAGGGGGTATAATAGGAGTTGAACATCAGACTTGCTCAACAGAATAGGCCACAGGTGCATGTCATAGTCATTAGAGTTGGTATCCACATCTGATAGGTTTCTACTTTGTAGTTTTCTTGTTTGGAATCATCTCTTTCCTTTATCCTTTACTCTGTTCCTTTTGTCTTGTTTACTTCCTCTTCCTGAGTATGTTTGGTTAAAATAAGTGAGAAATGACTGTAAAATTTGCCACCAGCTTTCCAATTGCACAAAACGGGATCTGGCCAGCACGTCAAAGTGGCATAAGTTAGGAAAGAACAACGTGTGCACTGAGTTGGTAAGAATCAACATGCTTTGGGATTCATGTGAAATACAAAGGTTTGGTATATATCAATTCATGAACAATGCAATAGATGGAGGGTGTAGGGTCAACGGATCAAAGGTATTTTCTATGATAAGATTAACAAAGAAAGTGGTTAACTAGTGACAAGTAAGGTCTTCCAAGCAGAAATCAAAGTTATCATGGCAAGTGAAGGAGCAATAGACCTCAAGGCCAAGTCTAGTGGTTTAAGTCAAGAAAGAACAACATACGTACTGAGTGGATGGCAATTGACGTGCTTTGGGATTCATGAGAAACACAAAGTTTTAGTACATGTCAATGCAAGAGCACAATGAAACAGATGAATGGTATTGGGTTTGAACGGATCAGAGGTATTTTCCGTGATAAGGGTGACAGAGAAAGTGGTTGATCAATAAACAAGCAAGGTCGTCGAGTGGAAATCAATTATCAGGGGAAGTGAAGGAGAAATCGCCCTCAAAGTCAAGGCCACAAACCAACCACCACATTTTTAAACTGACGAGATTTTTCTTTGATTTGAAACAGGGGTAGAAAAACTCGTTTGTTTCGGAGAAACCCTCCGCAAGGAAAGGCAAGCACCAAACAGGTTTAACCGTAAATTTCAGGACCTTCTTGGAAAATGTGGCTTAGTTAAAATTCAAAACAATCATGAATAGCATAGAGGAGGGTAAGTTGGTTTTAAAGTTTGCATGTTTAAGATAGGATTCAATTAGGAGTTTTCAGGACCCCCCCCCTGAATAATGGGACCTAGTTTTAAGATTTCCATTAGATCACAAGATGTATCGTAAATTCTGTCGTAGGGTAGTATAATTCAGTCGTAAAAGTGTCATTGTTTTAGGACAAGACTTGATTTTGAGTTTCAGGACCTTCCTGGATAATAGGATGTAGTTTAAGACCCTCTTAGATAACAAGATTTAGTAGAAGTCACACATTTAGAAGATACAACTTAGATTTAAAATTGTCGTTTAATTAAGAGTTGTCAGGACCCCCTGGATAAGGGGACCTAGCTTTCAAATTCTTATTAATATTTGGTAATACGATTCAGTTTAACACTCACGTATGTGCCCAGCTACCAAACTGGGGCAGAAAAATTTTCTTTGTTTTGTCTATTTTTGTTGAAACCAGGTACCCGCTTGGAGAACAGGGAGAAGCAGTTCAAGTTCAGCAGTCAGGAGCCCGCCTGGAGAGCAGGGAATACATTTCAAGTCAGCAATCAGGAGCCTGCCTAGAGAGAAGGGAATACATTTCAAGTTCAGCAGTCAGGAGCCCGCCTGGAGAGCAGGGAAGATATTTCAGTTCAGCAGTCAGGAGCCCGCCTGGAGAGCAGGTAATACATTTCAAGTTCAACAGTCAGGAGCCCGCCTGGAGAGCAGGGAATACATTTCAAGTACAGCAGTCAGGAGCCCGCCTGGAGAGCAGAGAATACATTTTAGTTCAGCAGTCAGGAGCCCGCCTGGAGAGCAGGGAATACATTTCAGTTCAGCAGTCAGGAGCCCGCCTGGAGAGCAGGGAATACATTTCAAGTTCAACAGTTAGGAGCCTGCCTGGAGAGCAGGGAATACATTTCAAGTCAGCAGTTAGGAGCCCGCCTGGAGAGCAGGGAATACATTTCAAGTTCAGCAATCAGGAGCCCGCCTGGAGAGCAGGGAATACATTTCAAGTCAGCAGTCAGGAGCTCGTCTGGAGAGCAGGGAATACATTTCAAGTCTGCAGTCAGGAGCTCGCCTGGAGAGTAGGGAATACATTTCAAGTTCAGCAATCAGGAGCCCGCCTGGAGAGCAGGGAATACATTTCAAGTCAACAGTCAGGAACTCGCCTGGAGAGCAAGGGAATACAATTCAAGTTCATGCAATCAGGCGCCCACCTAGAGGGAAAGGGAATACATTCAAATTCAGCAGTCAGGAGCCCACCTGAAGAGCAGGGGAATACAGTTCAACTTCAGCAGTCAGGCGTCCACTTGGAGAAAAGGAAAGCATCTCAAAGTACAATTCGAGTTCAGCAATTAGGTATCCACCTGGAGAAAGGGAAAGCATCTCAAATTACAATTCAAGTCAGCACCAAAAGGAGCTCGCGGCAAAAATGCGAGTCAACAGTCCGAGGTGATCAACAGAAGTTAGTCACAATAAAGAAAAAGGAGAAGGGCAAGAAGTTAATCCAAATACAGAAGTTGATGGGATGTGAACTGCTTAAGACATGGTGGAAGTCACAAGCACTACATGTCCGGTCTTGATCCAAAAAGATGAAGAAGAACGAGCTAGCACCTGCAGCTAACAAGCGCCAAGGTTCAAATCTAAAGTCTGCATGAAGAACCATTCAAGACTCAAGATCAAGCTTCAGAAGACTTATAGATAGGAATCTTGTAACTCGTTGTTGAAAGGCTTAGTTAGTCTTTTCCATATTTTGGTTTGTGATGTAATAACAGGACTACGGACCGGAACCTCGGCGGAACGGCACCTCGACCGGCTCTCTACCTCGGTATACTCCATCACCTCACTCACCTCTGAACTACACATGGCTTGATTCCTTTATAGCCAAGGATATGTAGGCAACTCAGATACCAGAGCTCGGTCATATTCCCCTCTCTCTTAGTTTTAGTCTCTCCAAATAAGAGTCGGGTCAAAAATCTGTCTAGTTGTTCTTTGTCCGAAAACTCTTCGCGTTTCTAGTCAAAAAGGGGCAGGTGTAGACATGTGATTTTGACCCTCTCCAAGATTTTTCATATTTTAGCATATAAATATTCAATTTAGGCCTAATATAGCTATTTCAACTATTTTTGACTTCTTTCCTTTATTTTCATCATAAAAATGGAAAATTACAAAAATATTTTAGCTTACGTATCTTTCATATATTTAAATAAAAAAATATAAAAAAATAGTTTCGTGTTTAGTTTAATTAATTAGGATTAGCTTTGGATTGTGTAGTATTTTTATCTTATTTTAAAAGGAGTCAATTAAGGTGTTGGATCACAATTTTAAGAGTTTTAGAGCCCAATTCTTGGCCCAATTTGGATTAGTCCATTAAGCCTAGGGACCCTTCTAGACTCTTCTTTGGAACAAAAACAAATAAAAAAGACCCTAAGGACTTAACACAAAAGATCTAGGGACTAATGGGCAAAATACACAAAAATACACCTAAACCTAGACTCTACCTATAAAGTATTGCTTAAAAAATCAAAAAAGGGGAAGCGATAACGCTGAAGGGAAAAGCAGAAAGCTGCACCCAAAAGGAATCCGCCGTTTTCACGAGACCCACCCTCTAACCTCATCTTCTCCGCAGACCCCCTCCCCAAACGACCCTCGATTCTTCATCTTCATGAGGGCTTAACACAAAAACCCTAAGCAAGAACTCTATCTCTATAGCAGCCTGAACACCAAACGACCAGACCCCATGAGTTTCTTCTTCATGAAGATCTAACCAAAACCAGAGAACACAAAAAGAACCCTACGTGAGCTTGAGCCATTTTTAACAGAGAAAGGACCTTTCAGCTTCTGCTTCTTCCCGTTAACAAAACTCGCCAAAAACCTTGAACACCAGCTGATGTTCTCTTTATCGTCCTCCTCCTGCAGCTCGCCTGAAAAACGAGCTCCAGCCAAAAACCAGAACACACCATCAGCAACCACCAACGAGTCCAGTCGTGAATCCCGTTCGTGAATCCCAGTTTACTGCCTTGCAAAAGTTTCTGAAGCATCCCTTTCTTCTACTTGACAGTAGTTGCTTTGAGTTTGGATGTAGAGTTTTTTGGCGCCGATTTGAGGTTTCGGCTCGTAGTTTTGGCATTTCAGTCCGCCAATCGTGGCTTTGTTTGGTTTGACGAGTGATGTTGTAAATCTCCAGCTTTGTTTATCAACATAGAGCTATTTTGAATTCATTTGTAGATCCATCAAGGACAATGTGTTCTTTCAGGTGCAAACATTTTGCATCTTCTAACACCTTGGAATGGAAAACTGTTCATTTTTTTATCTAAAAGAAATCTGAGTGTTTTTGAATCTATTAATTAAGTCATAAAGGGGTTTCATGGAATTGAAGAAATAAAACAGGGTTTCGTGGGCTACTGGACCTAATCTTTGTCAGCGTAAACAATGATTAAAGTGGGTTTGAATCCGTATTTGGTTGAGTTTCCGGTATAGAAATTGGATTGTTGAACTACGTCACATTAGATTAAATGGGCTCGGGTGTGCATTTCATGTGACCCTACCATAATTTTGAATAATAATAATGAAATAAACATGTTTAAAATCCGGGTTTGTATTTCATGTGACCCGACTCTAATTTCCAACAAGGTTAAATAGAACGTGTCATGAACCACGGGTGCATTTCATGTAGGGTGGCTTACGATGTGTTTTAAACAACTTTGAAATAATTTCTTAAATAATTAAAAGCAGTTTAAAATTAAAATGCACATAGGTTTAAAAGTATTTTAAAGTCAGATAATTAAGTCGAATATAACAGTTGAGCAACTGTGCTAGAACCACGGAACTCGGGAATGCCTAACACCTTCTCCTGGGTTAATAAAATTCCTTACTCGGATTCTGTGTTCGCGGACTGCAAAAATAGAGTCAAGCTTTTCCTCGATTCGGGATTCAATCGGTGACTTGGGACACCATAAATTATCCCAAGTGGAGACTCTGATTCTTTTAATAATAAATCTCATTTCGACTGTCCTTTAATTGGAAAAACTCCCTTATACGCACCTTTCCGGGGGTGTAGGTAAAAAGGAGGTGTGACAATACCCGATAATTATAGACTAGTACCATGCAAGGTACCATATGACCACGGTAGTATGATGTATAAAGTATATTAAAAATAAATAAAATTTTAAGTAATTTGAGATAATTCTTAATTATACGGGTAATTGGTTAATTACCGAGTAACGGGACATTATCTAGTTAATTAATCAAATAAGTGGATAAGATTAAATTCCCCCCCCCCCCAAAAAAAAACATGGCAGAAGGCCACTACTTAAGAAAATGACTCATATTGATTTATGAGTAGGTGGCTACCAAAGATTAATTGAAATATTAACAAAGCAAGACTTAGTAAATGTCTTTGTTTCCATGTTCATTTGGACAAGAGATCAGAATGTCCTTTAAGTTCAAAATAGTAATCATATATCAAGTCTCCATTTTCATTTGGAAAGGAGTAACGTAGTCATTCCTCAAAAAGTAAGAAATACATTCTTTCTTGATTTGAAAATTTCAATAATAGAATTTAAGAAAATTCGTTCAGTACCTCAACAAGCAAGAAGCTTGAAGTTGCGTTCAAGAATTTCGAAGAAGCAGAAGCTTAATCCGATTTTTGGGGTTCTAAGTTCAATCCATGAAGGTTTCCAACGAAATATTATACGGAATATTTCCTACTCCAGGTATGTTAAGGACATCCCTTCTTTCTTTTGGCATGATCCAAATTATACTGAAGAAACTAGCAAACGTACAGTTTCCATAAATGACTATATTCATAGAGATACTAGGAGTGTCTATATTCTTGATTCCCCATGAGAATTATTATTATCTTATATTCATGGGTCTCAGAATAATACGCAGTTGAAAAAAATTTATCCATAAGGAATATTGAGATTTTTACGTATTTTTCATGCATTTTACCCATTTATACATGTGCATTGACCCATGACCAGATGGCGTTATATACGCATATATATGTAAATATATGTATATGGAATACGGAAAAAGGTTACGGTGTTATATACGCACCACCACCTGATCAGCTAGTATATATTGATGATGTTGCCCACAGTGGCCGAGATAATATGATGTGATTCCCTCAGTGGCTTGATGATGTTATGCACACCTATACCCATGCATGACGCGACATTTATATACACGTGCATAACATTATAAATGTTTCCGAATTTACAAAGTTATTCATATTTACAAATGAATTTCTTTATCCCATGTTTCATCTATGCCTTTTACGTAAAGATTTTAATGCCTTACATACTCAATACATTGTTCGCACTGACGCCCTATTTCACGGGGCTTGCGTTTCATGCCCGCAGGTGCAGGTAGGCAAGCTGACAGTCCCCCTTCTTAGGATCCTGATTAGCGAGAGTTGGCATGCTCCACTTGATCCGGAGCTGCTTTTGATTTTGGTATGATATGTTTATATATATGTCACACCTCCTTTTTTCCTACACCCCGGAAGGGTGTATAAAGGAGTTTTTCCAATTAAAGGACAATCAAAACAGGATTTTATTTATTAAAAATTCATTCAGAGTCGCCACTTGGGAGATTTATGGTGTCCCAAGTCACCGGTTGAATCCCGAATCGAGGAAAAAATTGACTCTGTTTAACAGTCCGCGAACCAGAAATCCGAGTAAGGAATTCTGTTAACCCGGGAGAAGGTGTTAGGCATTCCCGAGTTTCGTGGTTCTAGCACGGTCGCTTAACTGCTATATTCAGTTTAATTATCTGATTTTAAACAATTATGAGTCTATGTACAATTTTAACCTTTTAACTGCTTTTATTTAAAAAAAATTAAAAAACAAAATTGCAACGTTATTAAAATACGTTTCGAACCACGTCACATAAATGCACCCGCGGTCCTTGACATATTTTAATACCGTTGAGACTTGAATTTGGGTCACATAAATGCACACCCGAGTTTAAGGAAATTAATTTAAATGGCGCCTAAAGCAACAACATTGTTTAAATTTTCCTAATCTTTGAGATTACTGAGAGGTTATGAATTATTAAAATCATATTATGTGGAGAACAATACCAGCTATGCTTAAAACCAATCAAATTTCAAACAATGAAGGCAAAGCAACTAAGAAAAGAACTTTAAAGGGGGCACATTAAATCTACTAGTCTTGTTCAATATCGAAGAAATCCATGTTAGAGGAGGACAAAAGAATTCAACTTTGGACAACATGAATGAATGGCCCAAGAAAAGCATTTACTCGGTACGGGTATAAACTGTCCAGAAAAACATGTGCTAGGAAAAGATATAAAATCACTCCAACATTTCCTATAACAAGTATTTGGCCAGCAACCCAATTTTAATATCACTTGAAATTCCAATGGCGCAAACCTTATCTTAAGAAAACAACTTTTTTCTTCTGTTACTACAATTTATTTTGTTTAAGAATCAACCAACATATAAAAGAGGGGAATCCAAATCCTAGATATTTTAACTATTTTTCAACACAAATGAGCAGAGTATGCAAAATTTAAAATTCAAAGCTTCCAAAACCAAAGAGCTAATCGGACATGCAAGACCATATTAATACATCTTGTTTTATTCAAGCTTGACACAAATCAGTACCAGAGAAGTGCAAAATGAAGATACAAATTTAACAATTAAAAAAAATGGACCTTAGTTAATCTTGATTCACTGAATAGGACCTCGAGCGGACAACCTCGATATCAAATAAAATTCCCTTCTGTTTCCCCCCCCCTTTTACCGTATCTAGCGTAATTTTCCCAAATCGATTGGAACATTATGATTGCAATTTTAAACCTTTGTACTATAAGGTAAACGTCCATAATTAAAACATGACAGTAAAGCAAGAAGTGGACATTTTCCTTTATAGAGCAAACAAAACCACCCCTGTTCTGTCAATTCTCCTACATATTTGTAAACACTCAAACTGATTGATTTGATAAAAAAAATTCAAACGGCAAATTCAAGTGGATAAACAATTCCACGGCAGATGCTCTTTTTCTTTTTAATTGGATTCCCTCGAAGTCAATATACATTTATCAGATGTTTCTCTATACACTATTTTCATACCTTAAATCCCTACTCCAAATGATTTCAATTCAACAATTAACTTGCAAACATCGAGGTGTTTAATATAAACTAAATCACTACAGAATTTTAATCACACAAGACAACTGAAATCAATAGCCATTACAGAAAGAGTTTAAAGTTTCCATTTGAACTCCAACTCAAACTTTCGGATCTTTGCACAGCTTTAGTCAAACTTCAATTCCATGATAGTTTCAAAAGAATACTTGGGAATAAAGGAAAGCAAGAAGAAATGAGGGATCAGTAGACAGCAGCAACAAAACAGAGTTCCAGATTCCAGTACTAGGAGTAAACCAGCCAACCAATTTTTGAACCCCAAAAAAAACTGAAGTTTAGCAAACCAAATTCCAGTTTCGAACACACAAACAACCTAGCAAACAACAACGCCCGACTTGAAATGAATAGACCTCAAACCATTTCGAAGTCCAAACAATCAGAGAATTGGTTTAGGAAGTGAAGATTGCAATTTGCAAAGCAAAAACTCAAATGAAACCGTATTTTGTCGGATATCCTCAGTTGTTTTGTTATTTTCAGAGTTTTTTTTTCGGGTTCTCCCCTATTTCATAATACTAGACTGTTGTCCCTCTCTCAATGCCTATCTCCCTCCTTTTTCAAGTCTATTGTTCTCCCTTTTTTAAACTTCGAGCCTCCCCCCTTTCCAGCTCATCTTTTCTTTATAATTGTATTATTTCAGCTTTTTGAAATGTTCCCCCCATGTTGTCTTACTTTCCAACTCTTAAAAGTATTGAACAGGGTGTCCTTTGCATTGCTGATCCCCTTTTTATTAAATTAATCCCTAGACTGATCCTACCATGTGCTAGCAACTGCTTAAGTAGGTGAGATACACCTTTTTATTAAACAATTCTTAGGCTATCTTAAAGGCTTCCTAATTAATTTTAAACATAGTTGGGCTTTGAATTCTTTCGGACAAATAAATATCCCCAACTTAGTTCAGACCCTCTATACAAACTGTTATGCATATCCCAAAGAAAAGAATAGAACGATTAGGCAGATGAGAATCAAACAGAGAACCAAACAGAAAACAATGAGAATATGCGTTGCTGGTTCAGACTTATTCAAACAAATCCTGAAGCCGGACAAATCGTCCATTTCAACTCGAGAAAACGTAAATCCCAAGAGATATTTCAACACCATAAACAGCTAAAGGCATCCGAGACATAGAAAACTAACATTCAAATTAGACTTTTGTTATCTGAACGTGCTCGAGGCAAATCAGGACAGTGAATACAGGATTCCAAATAGCAAAATGATATATCAAATACAATTTTCAAACATGAATCGAGAATAAATGCTAACTCCAAATCCAACCTCAACTGAAATTACTCACAGACCTATGTTTATAGATGGATTAGCATAACTCTTATCACATTTTCCCAATCGACAATCAAACATATGTAAAAAAGAGAAAGATATTGAACCTGAGATGGCTTTTTAAATGAGTAAAATCAGTGATTACAAAGATGGGTTCGGACTGAATTGTGCGTAAGACCCAGCGACGAAGACAAAACACGTGCAGCAACTGAATCGGACTTCGAATTGTACCTTCAATCGGCGGCTAGGATTTCGACTCGAAAACCAAATGCCTTGCCGGAAAACTTAAACGATTAACGAAGGTTTCAGTCACGTCCATGGACTTTCATCACCATTGATTGCCATTTCCGGCGAGACCTGGTGAATGTAGGAGCTGTTGGGGCTGGCCTCGCCAAAGAAGACGAGCTTCAGGGGTCGTTGAGTTTGAGTGTAGAGGGAGCGGCTGCAACGGGGTCTGGGCTCGTTTGGTTGCCGATCTGATGAGAGGTGGAGTTGAAGAGTGGTCTGGTTCGTCGATTGTTGAAGAGATCAAGGACAATCGTTTGGGGGATGGGGTGGTTCGAAGAAGATGACCTGAGGGGGTGGGGTGATGGGTCTCCTGCGGTTGTTTACTGAAGGGTGTAGGTCTAAGTTATTTTAAGAGGGATCCGGGTCGGGGACGGGTTTGGGACGGGTCGTGGCGGGTTTTGGGCCGGACTGGATTGGGTCTGGGGTGGGTTTTTTTTTTGTTTTGGGCCTGGGATTCTGACCAAATTGGCCCAAACCAGATTTTCCTCTTCTTAATTTCTTTTTTTTTTATTTTCTTTATAATTAAAATAAAATACAAGCCTAAATTTAACCTTGGCCAAATTATCCTATAACTATTAATTAACTCTAAGTAGTTATTATCACAAATAACTAAATACCAAATTAAAAAAATCACACAATTTTGACATTAAACACTAAAATGCGAAGTACGCTATTTGTGATTTTTTTTCACTTTTGTAAACAACTAATTACTTGGTTAATCCTAATCGTAAAATTAAATCCTAAATGCACATGCAACATATATTTTTTGTATTTTTCATTAATTTAACCAACAAACACACACGCACAAATGCAAACAATTACAGAAAATATCACGAAAATTCACAAAATTGCACACAAAAAGAAAGACTTATTTGATTTTGAATTTTTAGGAGTGGTTCGCGTGAGGAAAAAATCACGTGCTCATAATATATATGGCTATGACGTGGCTCAGTCCCGTCTTTGTACAGTTATGTTTCTATTAGAGGTCTGTAGACAGTATGTCTAGTTGGATAGTATGTGGCCTTGTCGGCTTCCAGTTTTGAGATGTATAGTTGTCTATACCAGCCTTGTCGGCTCGCCCTACGTATGTTGTACGTATATGTATGTATGCCTTTTTGGGTAGATTTCCTTCATGTACATTATTCTCGTAATTCAACATATGTTATTCAGGTTTATATCTTAGACGCATGCTTCGGGATGTTTGATAGGTAGGACTCGGCACCCATCGCGACCCATCGGTTTGGGTCGTGACAAAAGTGCTATCAGAGAAGTTCTGTACTAGGGTTATTTATAGACCGTGTCTAGTAGAGTCTTTTTTATGGGTGTGTTGTGCACCACACTTATAGATAGGAGGCTACGGGACATATAGGATGTTATCCTCTCTTTTTATCTTAAATCGTGTGATATAAGGATTCATGTTCCTAACAATGTGTTACATTTTTAGCAATGCCTCTGAAGACTACAGCCGCTAGCACAGGTCAGAAGGCTACGAAGGTGTTGGAAAGAGATATAAGTTATACTATGGATTCAGACCCATCGGAGATCATGGGTTCTATTGAAGAGGATCCATCCGAGGATCCATATGAGTCATCCTTTGAGTTATTTCGACCACTCCGGTAGTAGATAGGGTAAGAGGAGTTCCGACCTCACCAAGGCCCTTAGTTTCATAGCCCGTTGACCAGGGTATAAGGGGAGTAGTGCATAGATTGACACAGCCGGGATTACCTCAGGTTCAAAACTATGTCAAGGTATTTGTGGACACCAGCTCTTATGAGGTTCTGGATAGTCCACAGACTTGGGAGTCCATCAATCAAGGTTCATCGGTGTATGTTATGGGATACACAGAGGAAGAATATAGTAGTCGGGCCAAGAGGAGGAAGGTAACTGATAAGGACATGAAGATTCCGCTTCGAAGTGTGTCTGATTATGGTTCTTATATAGGACGAGGCAAGGACCCTCTGTTGTAGACTTCCTCTAAGTGTCAGTTTTTGGTTGGTGAGTTCTATCTCTTCTTGGAATATTACCAAGTCAGGGTTCTAAATATGTTAGGTTGTTTTATGAGGACATAGGGATCTACATCCCGACTTGTATATATATTGTGGTTATGCCTACTTAGAGGTTTTGCAGACATTATCATGTATATAGTTTTGGGTGTGACATGTCTACGGTCTAGTCGACCCCTATGTATATAAACCTTTTTGTAAATTAGTCATGCAAGTTATATTTTAATATTGTTACCTATATATATAGATGTGGCCCGAAATGGCCCGTGATAGATTTGATAATAAACAAGGATAAGATACACGGTGTTCGGTTGGGTAGAACTTGATATCATAATAGGTATGGATTGGTTGGCCTTTTGTTATGCTAACATCAAGTGTAGCTCAAAGATGGTTTGATTTCAGTTCCTATGAGAGCCTGTTTTAGAATGTAAAAGTGATACGGCATCACCAAGAGGTAAATTTATCTCCTAATCTCAAGTCAAGAAAGATGATCAGAAAGGACCATAATTATCACTGAATTCGGGTTTGGGATATGGAAGTAGAGTTACCAACCATTCAGTCCTTCCCTGTGGTTAATGAGTTTCCCTATGTTTTTCCCGATGAACTTTAGGGTTTTCCGCCAGAGAGAGAAATTGAGTTGTTATTGACCTACTACAAGATACACATCCAATATCTATTCCCCCCCTATAGAATGGCCCCCGCATAACTGAAAGAGTTGAAGGAACAACTAAAGGATTTGCTTGAATAAGTCTTTATCAGACCTAGTACATCACCATAGGGAACACCTATATTATTTGTAAGGAAGAAGGATGGTTCCTTACGGATATGTATTGATTATAGACAGTAGAATAAGGTGACGATCAAGAATAAGTACCCCGCTCCTGAGGATTGATGATTTATTTAATCAGTTGCAAGGTGCCAAGTGTTTTTTTAAGATAGACTTGAGGTCCGGGTACCATCAGGTAAGGGTTAAGGAGGAAGATATTCCAAAGAAAGCATTCAGGACCAGATATGGGCACTTTGAGTTTCGTGTTATGTCATTCGGTTTGACCAATGCCCCAACAGTATTAATGGATTTGATGAACCGTGTGTTCAGGCTCTTTTTAGATCTATTCGTAATAGTATTTATCGATGATATCTATATTGGTATATTCTCGTTCGAAGGCTGAGCATGCAGTCACTTGCATATTGTGCTTAGAGTTCTACAAAAAAGGAAGTTGTATGCAAAACTCTCTGAATGTGAATTTTGGTTGAACTCTGTAGTTTTCCTTGGGCATATCATTTCGGGTGAAGGCATCCGTGTGGATACACAAAAGATTGAGTCAGTAAAGACTTGGCCTAGACCCACAACACCGATAGAGGT